>NC_056735.1:130771477-130821477 GCF_019279795.1 Protopterus annectens
ATAATGCATTCCATGGCTTTGCAGATCAGGCTCATCATACTGATGGGACAATAGTTCCTGGGATCTAAGGTGGATCCCCCCTTGTGATGTGGGATAACTGTAGATGTGCATCACTCAGTGGGCAAGAAGCTTGAGGTGAGGCTATGATTAAACATGACACTTAGGTGAGGTGCCAGATCATTTTGTAGTTCATGTAGTACACAGCCCGGGATGTTGTCTGGTCCCATGGATGCTGTATTCTTAGCTTTGGAGAGTGCGTTTTTTACCTGAGTGGCCATGTTTATGAGAATTTGGCAATCTTTTGGTATTGAGATGAACACTTTAGGGGTGAGAGGGGGGTGAAGTTGGCACTGAATCAATCTGCCATGGTATTGTCAATATCCTTAGGATCAGTATATTTAATGCCATTCTGTTGTAGCTGAGAGCAGATCTGAGCATTGCCATTTAGATTCTTGACATAACTATAGAATGCCTTGTGACTGTCCTTGGAATCTTTGGCAATTTTATTTTCGTAACTAGCTTTGGAGAATTTTATGAGGGATCTCAGCTTCTTACTGAGGCTAGTAAGGGAGATTTTGCATCCTGGGATTTTTCTCTTTTTCTGCAACAGTTTCTCCCTTCTGTTGCATTGTTTGTTTATGGCAGGGGACCACCAGATTGCATTCCTTTTTTTGGAGGAGACTGTCTTGGTTCTATTTGGAATGGCATGATTCATGCATGAGTGGATGTGCTCATACAGTGCCTTAGTGTAGGATTCAGCAGTCGAACTTTCAGTTCCCATCTGCATGGGTGTCACAATGTTTGTCAATTCTGACTTGAATAGCATGAAGTTGCTTTGGAGAAGTTTTTTATGGATGTTTCCCTACTGGGGGTGTGGGATGTGGACATCAAGGGTGATTAGCTTATGGTCAGACCTGACCAACAAGGGGGTGACCACTGGTGTGGAGCATTGATCTCCCATGTTGGTAATGACCAGGTCTAGGATATTTGAGCCCTTGGTGGGACTATGGATTAGTTGATCCAGGGTGTTGGAATTTATGAATTCCAAGAACCACTGGGCAAAGGTGTTGGTACCCAAGTAGTTTTCCCAGTTAATGGCAGGGTAGTTGAAATGACCCAGTATTAGGGTGTTTGGTTGCATCTTAATATTTTCTAGTATGTTTAGAAAAGTGTACTGAGACTCTTGGGACATGGTGGGGGATCTGTAGCAAGCTACAATTTAGATTGCAGTCTTACCTAGTGTTAGTGGCACCTGTAGAATTTCAGATGCATTGTGTTGGACAGCTAGCCTGAAGGTGTGAATATCCTTGGTGAATATGGACTCTCCTCTGCCTTTAGTGCTTCAGTCCTGGTTTGGTGACTGAAAAGTGTGATAAGAGTTGTAGCCTGGTATTGCAAGGGTACTTTCTGGAGCCTTGAACCAGGTCTCAGTTACTGCACAGATACTGATGTTCTCCATTTTTAGGAGTGCCTCGAGAGAGTGCATTTTGAGGTTTAGACTTCTAGCATTGAGTAGCATTACCTTCAGATTTAGCAAGCATATATCTGTTACGGTGGTGGTTTTGTCCTTTGGGCCTTGCCTAAAAAAGGCACAATAAGGGTGGCAAAAGCCTTAGCCAGTAACCTGAATCCCAGAGGTGACAGGTGCAGACCATCTCTGGCAAAGCAAGCATATATATGTATATATATATATATATATATATATATATATATATATATATATATTTATATATATATATGTGTGTGTGTGTGTATATAAGTCTACTTTACAAGACCAAAGTCCCACTTACCCAACTTTCATGATGCCGAGATGAAAATGCTGACAACCCCATATCACCAGCGTCCTGGAACTCCGACTTTCCACTCCAGGTAAGTAATCGCTTGGCCAACCTGAAAATAAACTAAAACTGAAGCAAATTAAACCCACCCAAGTGGAGGAGGGCTGTGCCTCTCCACCTCCCTAACTAACAACACCACCTCTGAGATCGCACTACTGTGGGGGTAAGGGTCACAGTTCAACATAGTTATCAAATGGTTACTTACCTGGAGTGGAAAGTTGTTATTTTGCGACATCATTGTTTTGCGGTTGTCGGCCTTTTCGTCTCAGCATTATGAAAGTTGGGTAAGTGGAAGTCTAGTCTTGTGAAGTAGACACATATATCTATCTATATCTATATCTATCTATAGATATATTTAAACATTTTTCTTTCCACAATCTCTGCATATGTTTTCTTCTCTTTATTTCAAATATTTTGTAATCTGCATTGCTTCATCTTTTTATTAAATTCAAATACTTTATTTTATTATACGCTTATTCCCTTACACAGCCATAAGCATGCTCTGACCATTATCCATAAAATGGTTGTGTGTGTGTGTGTGTGTGTGTGTATGTGTGTGTGTATATATATATATATATATATCTATATATATATATATATATATATATATATATATATATATATTTTTTTTTTTTTTAAATAAACAGTTTTATTTGAACATTTTACAGAACTGTCATTAATTCTGCATGCATGCCTGAGTTAAAACACACAAAATAATAATAAAAAAGCTAGATAATAGGTAACAATACTAGAAGTTGTTAAACAGACAAAATACAAAAATTGGCTAAAGGTTCCTCAAAGGTGCAGCATAACTAAAATCCTTATAACAATCCCACAACTTAAATTTGTTGTTAGAAAACAATTCAAGTCCATTACATGGTCCACTTTTCCATGTTCTAAATACAATAGCAGTAAAAGTTAATGCAACCAGTCACAACCACAATGAATCTACCCTCAATAGAGGGAATCCGTGATCCTCTAATCCCAAAATTTAGATGCTCAGATTATCCCTAGTGTACAATGGCTTCCTCAGGGTCCAATTGGCCACTATTACTACTTGCTTACAAAGATCTATACATAGTGAGCAGTTCTATAATAGGTGTACATGACCTTCTTTAGGAGCTTAGCACCTCAAACATATGCCAGCTAAGTGAGAGTATCTTTGGCTTAAGGTCACTGGAGTAGTTTGTCCAAAATGCATAATTTTAAACTGAGTAAAGGCAACAGCTGGGGCAGATTTAAACTTCCACCACAACAGTAGCAAATTTGTCTATTATACTTCTGAAAGATGTGTACCCACCATCTCTTTACATTTCAATTTTAAAGGGCCCAGTAAAGAATTACAATTCCTGTCAGTCAGAGAGTAACAGAATGATATTGCAACTTTGGGATGATATCTGTCCTTAACGAATGTCCCTAACTGGAAGTCCCTAACACAACTTGCAGAATTGCTATGGTCATTCTCTAAAGTGTGATATAACAACCTCACCTGCAGGTACTGCCAAACTGGCACATCGATAGTAGGCCATGTTTCCTTACATTGCTTAAGGGAAAAAAGGAATGTGATGATAATGGCATTGTGTCTGCCCAATGGACAATATCTTGGCCTAGTCATGATTCCCAGTAGACTAACTAGTCTCCAAACTTGGTTCAGTGAGAGCACCAAATCCTGCCTCAAATCCTCAGGTTCTTAAAAGGGATGACTGAATTCATCGTAAGCCTCCATATTCCTTCTTCCCATCCTCTATTAGTCCCCAATTGTGTCTTTAGTCATGGGAGTAGCTGGATCCAGCAGACAATACATAAGTGCCAGTTCCAGATAAGCCCATATTAACTTAAAAGAAGATCTGGCCCGCTGCAGAGCCACCATGACTACTGCTTTAGCATACCCTGCAAAATCAAGACGGGCAAGACTCCATCCTTCAACCCTAAGAAAAGCTTCTTCCTAACATGACGAATGTAAGATCCCCATAAAAAGGATGCAATGAGCTTTTGAATCTGACTTGGATAGTTCATTTTATACAACTGAGGAAAATGCCTCACCAAGAAAATAAACTTAATAAACTTAGGAAGGCAGCACATTTTTAGAAGCAGTGCATTTTTCTGAAAAAAAGGGAGTGCCATCTCTTTAAAGAGGCTTTCAGATTCTCCAAGGAGTCCATATGCAGTTTAAGCAGATTAAAAGAATCAAAGTTATTATCAATACCCACGGGCTTTATTAACAATTGAACTAGACTAGGAGTACTACTTTGCCTCTGTACCCCCCACCCCCACCCCCACCCCACATGTCTCATTAATGGGAAAGATACTGGATTTGTTCCTATTCATCCACAGTCTGGAAATCTTTCCAAAATTATCAAACAGCTCTAATATTTGGGCATGTTCTCCACAAGTTCTGACAGCCAAATAACCCTGATATCTGCAAACCAAGAGTAAGAAATAGTACAAGAGGTATTATATGGAATTCCCCATGAAGACTGGTGTTGACCGAGATTTGCAGTTAGGGTTTCAAGGGCAAGAATGAATAGCAAAGGGGATAATGGACACCCTTGCCTTTCACCTTTAATTAATGGGAACAGGGATGAGACAGCCCCATTCATGACTAATGCAACAAGATGGCAACATAAAAGTTTATTTATATATATGTACAAAACTTTCCTAAAATCTAAAGGTACTAAGACTCTGCCATAAAAAGTCCCAAAAATAGACAAATGCCTTCCCTAGGTGCACAAAGACTGCAGCTTTAGGGGAGTCCTTAAGTTTCAGTTTGCATAACTGTAACATATTAAGCCACAGAGGTATAAGATCATCTCCCCCTGCCTCCCCTTGACAAATCCTTGCTGTGAAAAATAAAAACAAATTAGGAAGTAACCCCTACAACTTCCTAGATAAAGTTTTAGCATATATTTTTGTCTCCAACTGGAGTAGAGATATTGCATGGAGATCCTGCTGGAATAGGACTGACCTAGGGAAGAAGAATTATTGTAGCCATCCACCTAAAGTCTGGCAAAAAACTCTGGTTCTACCTCTTGATGTAAGGAAAACAATGGAAGGACAAGTAGTTTTAAAAAATCTTTGTAAAACTCAGCAGGCAGTCTGTGTGGACCTGGGACCATACCAACTAGACGACTCTTTATACAACCTGTCACCGCCTTCTGACTCAAGAGCCAATTCAGACAGTTCAAATCAACTTGCCAGCATTTGGGGAATGTTAATCAAACCCCGAGAAGATTGGATATCTTCCCTGTCAGTCACTCCTTGGGGTTTATATAGGTTTGCAAATAGTCTCTGATGACCTCATTAATTCTGTAAGGATCCTTGTGAAGTCTGTACGCCCCCACCCCTAATACATGTCACAGCCATTTTCTGTTGCTTTGTAATAGTCTTAGAGCTAATAACCTGGGGGACACAATACTCCCAAACAATAAAAACATCACAAAGCACTGCTGTAGCTGCCACTTCTTTATTTAACTTCATCTGGTATCTCGGCCACACAGGCCTTCAAAGGAATAACTCAATGCCTTTCAAGCAGCTCTTTTATATTCCTGCTACACATCTATTAACACATTTGATTAAATCCAACCGATGCCTAATTAATCACATATACATCATTATCCAAGCTTAAAGATATATCCCATAAAACACCAAGGGTGACGTCATACACACACTGCTTTCCTAAAAGGAACTCTAAACTTTAAATATTATACCAACTAATCATTTTACATTACATTTACTTAAACATCTTAAATATATTAACAATAAATAATGCCATTGTTCCCTTCACATATTACATTTTCATGAAAAAACATGACCAATACATTTTTAACTATTAAATACATATTATATTTCATCTTCATACTGCATTACCATAAATAACTAGCTGTTATTACTACATCATCTCTAAAAATAAACTATTAAATTTATACATTACACTAAATACACTCATCTTGTAAACATACAAAGTTCAAAAATATTACCCAGCTCAATCACTAACTTGTCAATATTGTCTTTACCAGCACAAACCTACTACGTCACTGATGTATCTGACACATATATTTTAACAAAATTGTCATCTACACCTCCCAATCAATTTCCAAATTTATACCCCTAGGAAATAATCTGCACTCGTTTCTGTAATACCTGATCTGATTCTTAATCCCTTTCTTATTGTGGGTAAACCCCTTGTATACTCTTTCTAATGTGACAATTTTTGCTTCCAGATCTTGTTGGCTTTTACGTAAATCTTGCACTCAGCAATTTAGATTTTGTCTTCCTCTTTACAAAAAATTTTAAAAAGATTCCAACACATAAATTATCATGCCTACCTTCTCAGTTTGACTTCAGAAATTTCCTATAGCTTCCCATACCTCTCCCTTAATTCTATCCTGTTTCAACAAAAACAGGTTTGGTCACCTTTGGGGTCCTGGGATCTGGGCTTTTGCATAACTGTGATCAAAAAGATAAGTGACACTATGCTCAGCATCAATAACACTTGATAGGAAGTACAAACTAAGCAGTAGATAATTAGTCCTATTAGCTGTATCATGAGAATGTGCCAAAAAAGTATAATCTCATTCAGTGGGATGCAGGGCTGCACAAATATCTACCAATAGCAAGTCTTTAATCTAAGTTTGAAACTCCTTTGTGACCTTCAGATGGTGGTATGCACTGTTTGTGCATCTATCAATCTCTGGGTCCAATACTGCATTAAAATCAGCCACAATAACAATCAGTAAACCATTATCCCCCAACTTTATTGCTGAACATTTAAAAGCTATAAGGGGCTTAGGTTCATCTTCATTGGGACCATAGTAACATCCCAAAATAATGGGCTCCTTTTTCATTTGTAATTTGACTACCGACAATGCACCACCTGAAACTTTAGCAAACTCTCTGCATGTCCTATTCAGTTTTCTTCTCATAAGAATAACAAGTCGCACCTTGCCTTAGTCATGGATTTGACCACCCTTTCATTGTTTCCATCTTTAAAAAAATCCTTATACTGTGTTTAAAGCCTGGTCTGCTGTACAAAAACAATATCTGCCCCCAGGGTGATCCCACGTTGCTGTGCAGGCTTTTTGTTTTAATACAGAGGACAGCCTCCTGGAATTCCAAGACAGACAGGTAATTGACATTGGCTTTTCATTTGCAGGAGGAGGAGGGTCTAGTATACAAGCTTCCTCATCTAATGGCAGGCTGAAACAAACTGGAGCATGAAAACACATTAACTATTAGCATACATTAAAAAATAAATCAGTATACCTAAACTTCCACACCAGATACATACAAGACTTCCACAACAATACATTGCGTGGCTAAAGAAAACTGTTGTCTACAGTGCACTAAGAAGAAACACAGGACAAAAGCTGCCAAAAATTGCCCTCATGTGATGCAGGGACTTAAACATTGTGAGCATCAGTAGTCCCTTGGGAATAGGCAAATAACAAAACAGAGCAGAAAAGAAAAAGATGACAGACAAAAATAATCTTTGTCAGTCCATAACTAAAGACTATTTTCCACAGAAACAACAGTATGACTCCTGACTTTAACACAGTTGTTGTGATACAGACAAACAAGTCCTTTGACTTTTTTTCCCTGAAAAAACATAACTTAAAAATAAGTGGAGAGAAATAATGGTAGTCCAACAAAGATGTTACTCCACCTCTACAATTCAGCCAAGTGCCCATATGTTGCACATATATGCTCCTCGACACCCCCATAAAAAGGTGCAAGAATCAGTTGAGAAGGAAGGATAAGAATTAAAGCCAGTCCAGTCCACATTCATGACTGTGTATGCCCCCTTAATGCTCCTGCTGATGACTGGGAAGATCTGGCTGCCATCTGTGTACTGTCCAGATGCTGGATTCAGGAGTGGAACCCAGGTTTAAAAGGTCTGAGCTCCCTTCTTTACCTACCTTGTCCTCCAACAAGCAGACTGAAAAAGTGATGAATGCTTCACTTCATTACAGGGCATTGCTGCTGCTGCATTGTTTGCCATTGGCAATGAATTGGCACATTGGTACTTCATTACAGGGCATTGCTGCTGCTGCATTGTTAGCCATTGGCAATGAATTGGCACATTGTTACTTCATTACAGGACATTGCTGCTGCTGCATTGTTTGCCATTGGCAATGAATTGGCACATTGGTACTTCATTACAGGGCATTGCTGCTGCTGCATTGTTAGCCATTGGCAATGAATTGGCACATTGTTACTTCATTACAGGGCATTGCTGCTGCTGCATTGTTTACCATTGGCAAGGAATTGGCACATTGTTACTTCATTACAGGACATTGCTGCTGCTGCATTGTTAGCCATTGGCAATGAATTGGCACATTGTTACTTCATTACAGGACATTGCTGCTGCTGCATTGTTAGCCATTGGCAATGAATTGGCACATTGTTACTTCATTACAGGACATTGCTGCTGCTGCATTGTTAGCCATTGGCAATGAATTGGCACATTGTTACTTCATTACAGGACACTGCTGCTGCTGCATTTAGCCATTGGCAATGAATTGGCACATTGTTACTTCATTACAGGACATTGCTGCTGCTGCATTGTTGACCATTGGCAATGAATTGGCACATTGTTACTTCATTACAGGGCATTGCTGCTGCTGCATTGTTAGCCATTGGCAATGAATTGGCACATTGTTACTTCATTACAGGGCATTGCTGCTGCTGCATTGTTAGCCATTGGCAATGAATTGGCACATTGTTACTTCATTACAGGACATTGCTGCTGCTGCATTGTTAGCCATTGGCAATGAATTGGCACATTGTTACTTCATTACAGGGCATTGCTGCTGCTGCATTGTTAGCCATTGGCAATGAATTGGCACATTGTTACTTCATTACAGGACATTGCTGCTGCTGCATTGTTTGCCATTGGCAATGAATTAGCACATTGTTACTTCATTACAGGACATTGCTGCTGCTGCATTGTTAGCCATTGGCAATGAATTGGCACATTGTTACTTCATTACAGGACATTGCTGCTGCTGCATTTAGCCATTGGCAATGAATTGGCACATTGTTACTTCATTACAGGACATTGCTGCTGCTGCATTGTTAGCCATTGGCAATGAATTGGCACATTATTACTTCATTACAGGGCATTGCTGCTGCTGCATTGTTAGCCATTGGCAATGAATTGGCACATTGTTACTTCATTACAGGACATTGCTGCTGCTGCATTGTTAGCCATTGGCAATGAATTGGCACATTGTTTCTTCCCTGGCAGAGATTTATTTGGGGAAAGGGATGAAAAATGAATTGGCCTCTTCTGCTCTTTATTTGACTACCCTAACTCCATTTCTGCACCCCAGTCTTTAACCTGAGAAACACCTCTCTGAACAATTAACTTGTTAATAAAAACATCTACTTCCTCAGGCAGGTTGAATATTGTAGACTGTTCAGCTTACATAATTTGTAAATTAGTGGTGAACTTCAATTTCCAAGAGTCACCCAGATCATGAAGCCTTCCTATATATGGCACCATAACCCTCCATTCCTGATATGCAGCATTGCTATAATCCAAAGAAACCAGTACAGCAGCCCTAGCCAGGAGTATTTTCTCACCTAGTTTCTTTCACTTTTGCAGGACCATCTCCCTGTGCATATATGTAAAAACTGAACTATAAAATGTCTGGGAACATTAGCGTACCTTAATTCTGAATCCTGTGAGGTCATTCAATAGGAGGTCATCTGTCAAGTTGTAAGAGATCTTGTAACTCAGATGGGATCGTTGCTTTCTTCCCTTCAGGCAAGCCGATAAATGGAGATTATTGTGCCTAATTCTATTCTCCAGATCATTGATCTTTAAATCCATCTTGTTAGCATTCAGTTGCAGCTCTCCAAGCTGGGAAGAGTAAATTTTGCACTTGTATACACTACTTTTCCTCTTGTTGGCATTCTATTTGTTCTTATATGAACAACAAATGTTCTCGGCATTTGCAACTGTGCAGTTCAGTACCTTAGTATTAGGATTACTAATTAACACACCTATCCCAAAACATGCCTGGTCCAAGATTCCTTAGTACTTTTTTAGATTAATTGCAAATGCACACAATTATTTTTATTTGAAAATATTCACGTCCATCACGTATATTAAGTATGTCAGAATTTGTTCACACTGAATTACACAAATCATTGTTCTGATACCATTAACTGTACTATTCACGAAAGGCAGTGTGCTGTATTATTCATGCTTTATCCTTTGGAATAACTATAGCCAGACTCATCTTCCCATTCTTTATTCTCCTTCCAATAGCATTCCCATTCCCACTGGATTTCATGTCTTCATTATTCTGTTCTACCACCTCTTGCGATTATAATAAATCAACACTGTTCTTTAATTGCACACTTATGACAGTTTCCTCAAAATATACATTGTTTTGTTGTTCCATTTTCCGTCCCTCTCTTTTTTTTCACTCCATTTCTCTTTTTTTTCCCTTCAGTCACATTTTGTAATTGCCCAGCTACATCATTATTTATATTTTCAGTTGAATTTTTATACTTACTCTTTTCACAATCCAACCCACAAATAAGAATTATGGCAGATGTGGCATTCCATCTTAAAACTGGTAATCAAATGGTCTCTTCCTCCACACTGCGGACACCTATTTTAGGAGATGTGCATCTTCCCCCCAAAAACAGAGGTTTTAAGCTAACCCTAATATCCAAGTACACCCATTTGACATCTATTATTTTTATACTGGGCAAATGCGGCATCAGTTGCAAAGTAACATCAGATTCACATGTCCCATTCCATACGTCTCAATCATCCTTTACCTATTAACAGTATGGGTCTATATCAGTCCGTCGAAATGGCTGAATATCGAATACCAGATGTTTGAACTGTAAAGTTCGAACACTGGTAATCGTGAAGCTATGGAACACCGAATTCTTTCCCAGGGAATGAATTCAGTGGGCCATTTCAGTGGCTTCGTGATTAGCAGGACTGTGGTGGGAAGTTACGGGTCAGCTCAGGTAAGTGTGTGATTGTGTGGACGTTAGGGTTAGGGCGCGGGTTAGGTGAGTTAGGGTTAGGGTGCGGGTGAGATGGGTGTGTGATAGTGAAAGACGTTCGGGTTAGGGCAGGATAGGTGAGTTAGGGTTAGGGTACGGGTCAGGTGAGTGTGCGATAGCGACGGACCTTAGGGTTAGGGTTTGGGTTATGGTAAGTGGATAGGTAGTAGTGTATGTACAGTTTAGTGTAGGGTTAGATGTAGGATTTTGAGTGTATGTTTGTGGATTGATGTTTTTTTGGTGTGCTTGTGTTGTGTGTGTGTTTCTTGGATCAGCGATTTTTTTCCCTGGGAAAAAAAATCACTGTGCTAAGACTTCGATGTTTTTGCAATTCGTGGTTTGAAGTTCGAACTTATGGTGTTCGAACTTCAGACGTTTCGGTGAACTGATATAGACCCAATGGTTTGAATCATATTGCAAACTGCTTTTACTTACATTCTCATGCCTGCCTCTTCAATAATGTCCATTCAGATCAGAATAAACAATTTCTTTAATTAGCATAAAACTGTTTGCTGGAAAACATACTCAAGTCCACTGATTAACAGCCTCTTTTTCACACATACTTGTCTCTATCATTATAAAAGTTTCAGACTCTAAATCTTTGTGCCTAAATGACCATATAACCAACCAAACCTCCTAGGCTTTCATACCTAGAGGTGTGATAACCTTGTCCAGCATAGTATTTATTAACTGCACAGTCTTTTTCATTCCTATTCTTGCTACTATCTGCAGAATTTCTGCTTCTCATCTGCTCAGCTAGTCTCACTGTAATCACTTTCAGTGGCATAGTAGCACGGGTTCATAGATTCATAGGTATATCCCAAATCTCTCCAAATCTCTGACAGTTATGGTACCCTTGGTAAGGGTAAGCAATGGCTTGGGAGATTAAACATTTGCAATATTACAGACATATGTACCAAACCAGGGATAAATTTCCTGTTCCCCATCCAATTGTCCAAGTTACACTTGAATTGGGTTAAGGAGGAACTCTGCTTTACATGGATGGGGAGCCTGTTCCAGAGAGGGGGTAATCTCTGGGATACATACCTGTCTCTCCAACTGGTCCTATTTATATCACAGGCAAGGTTTAAGTCTTTAGAATAGGCAGTTCTGGTGCTGTTAGTTCTGAAGATATGCAGGAGTTTCATCAGGATGGGGTCTGACAATACCTTGTATGTGTGTGGACATTCCAATTATTGGATATGCCTGATTAGGTACATACCAAACGGGGCATTGTACTGAATGATAGGTCTGATGAATACTGAATACAGTGGAACAAGGACTTCCTTGGGCCTAGATCCCATACCTTTGCTTATACGTTGGACAACATAGAATGATTTCCTCACTACTGTAGACACATGAGGGTCAAAATCTAGATTACTGTATATGCGTGTCCCTACGTCCATGACTACTGGGTCAACACTTAGGGGTGTGTTGTCACTATGATAGTTACCAGAGTTGGATGACTTCCTAAAATATACTATTATGCATTTCTTGGCATTTAGATTTAGTCTATGGATCTGACACCAGTTATTTATCTATGTCATCCCTTCCTGGAGAACATTTGTGGCAGTGGGGGATTCTATGACTGTTCCTAATTTGCAATCATCTGCACATTTAGTCAGCCAGTGGCTATTGACATTGATCTTGGCTTCAGAGAAGTAAATGCCAGAAAGGAGCAGTCCTGGGACCAGTCCCTGAGGTACTCTGATTGTGACTAGCCTCTCTGTAGAGCTGGACTCCCCAGTTCTAACTTCCTGGGAACTGTTTGTAAGCCAGCTGGCTGTCCACCGAGTGACATAAGGGTTTATTATACCTAACCTCTTGAGTCTGTCAACAATGCTTGCATGAGTCATTATGTCAAATGTCTTGGCCAGATCAAGATAGACAGTGTGACCTCTTTTGACATCTTCTGACAATTTACATTTCTATCTTTAACCCTTTGTAGCTCTGCATTATTTTGTGAGACTGTAGTAGAAATATTGTCAACGTTGTTTACTGACATAGTTGAGTGTAGTGGGTATATTAAGGGAGTCAGTAAGATCTGCATAGTATGACTCAAATTTGCATAGTATACTTTAGTTTGTTTCATTTGTCAAAATGCAAGTCTGGGATTTTTTACCACTTTATATATAGTTATTGTCTGTAGATCGAGTCTGTATTTGAGTTTTACTATGGTCTTCCTGTGGACCAGCTTATTAGTTTTATTTAACCCTTAGGATGCCATTGTTAGATTTCACCTGCTACATTACCCATTACCCTGCTTATGGTCCCATTTGACCATGATCCAGATCTGCATACTGAGAAGGGAAGTAAGACTAAGAGAAGTTGCTATATGAGAGTTTTTGTTGTTGTGTCTTTCGGCTTTTTCCCGGTTAGGGGTCGCCACAGCGGAACTCCGGTCCACTAATGATTGGCAGTAGATTTTTACGTGCCGAGTTGCCAGCCCTGACACACAACCTTCAACGAAGGTACACCCATTCACGCATGTCTCCACACAGAAGGCGCTCTAGCTGAGAATCGAACAGGACGTCTTACTGTGAGGCGACAATGCTACCGCAGCACCAATTGCTATATGAGAGTAACTGCATTAATGCATATGATATATATATAAAAAGAACAGACCATGCTTGTATCGCTGTCCATAGAGTAAGTATTGACCCACAAACACAGAAATAAAATCCAGAGGTCTCTTAAACAAAACAATCACATGGGATAAGTACAAATCAAATAAAATGTTAATATTACCATCTTATATTTCAGAATAAAATTAATGTATTGCTTTATCAAGGGACCATGCATACAATGATTAAAACACACAGTGCATATAAGTAAAAACTTTCACAAGAATATGAATTTACTAGTCAGTTAATTCAGTCAATTAAATGAACCAGCTTTCACTTTTAGAAAGGAGTCAAAAAATACTTTAATTTAATCTTGTTATGATATGAGTAGCTAGTAAAAGTTGTCACTTTGCTTGTAAAAATACTATTTCATTGTGCATGTTACTGCTACAGATTCCATTATTAATTACAATAATTTCCTTACATTTAAACTAATGTCCCTGGTCAATTCATAATATACTTATGCAATCCCTTGCAGAAATATTTTTTCTTCTTATTTCATAATTATGTTCTCTTATTCTCTTCTTAATATTCTTTCCATATTTCCTTCTTAATAAGAACAGAGGGCTCCATTTCAAAAATGATTAGCCTAAAATTAGTAAGAAAAGTCAAGGCCCAGCTATGTAGAGCAATCGTGAATATTAATATAAATGAAGATTGTAAGTTTTACATGCATGCCTTTAAGATGTTAAATACAGATTCTAGGAGGTTTTACAGACATTTGAGAAGGAGGAAGACATTACGATGATAGCCTGCAGGAAGAATGTAATTAAAAGAACTATATCAGAAGTTAGGAAATTAGAAACAGATTTTGTCATAAGTTACTGCAGGAATTCCTTTTCAATGCTTACAGAAGTTTTGGGTTAACTTATCTATTCACACTAAACTATGGAGGATAGAAGGGTGTATCCCCCCTTATACCCCTGCCCAGTGCTTGTATATACCAACTCCATGACTGCAAATCTCAGAAAAAAAGGGAATATTCTGAGAAATGGCATCTCTGACTTAGTATATAAGTCCATTCTTTTTACGATTCAGTCTCTGCTTTTTGGAACTCGCTCTAGTGAAATGGTAACCACTATAACTCCTAACACCATCAACTTGTCTCATAAAATATTTTTAAGTTGTTTCTGGTCTGCATATTTGAAAAAATTGCAGAAGGTCTCTCAAAACACCAAGAAAATCCAAAGGTAGACCCTGGTAGACATGATGTAGTGTATCGGTTGCTATTAAACGTATTGAAATTGGACTGTCTCGAGCTTTATTGTTACACCTTCCAGGGTCTACCTTTGGATTTTATTGGTCTACATATTTGGGCACAGTTGTAAATGCAGGCAGTACCACAATATTCTATATGTGGTCTTATTACAGCCTTAAAAAGATATCAGAAGTTGTTCATTTTGAATAGCGATACAATATAGAATGTCACTAGTAACAAGAGTAAAACTTTTTTTTATTAAAATAATAAATTATCACATTTCAATCTACAGTCCACCACCAGACCTAAATCTTTGATTTTGCCATCACTTCTTCTAAAAATGTTATCCAAGGCATATGGAAAACAAGGACTATTCAGCCCAAAGTGCAATACGTTAGCTTTACTGGCATTAAAGACCATGCTCATATTCAAAGACCATAAGTGAATGGCATCCAGGAAGTTCTGTAAATTAGTCTGATCAGTAACAGAGTTAATAATCACTATAATTTTAGTATCATCTGCAAACTTGCCAGCTAAAACCTTATTTTGTGATGGCAAGTCGGACATAAACAGATTAAACAAGGGTCCAAGAATGCATCTATATTACGGCATCGAACAGGCTGTTAACTGATTTCCCTTTTATCGACACATATTAAGCAAAATACAAAAACCACGAATGGCCACAAAAGTGAATTTTTTTCCCGGGGAAAAAATCGCTTGGCCAATACAAAAAAAAAAAAATTCAGACCATACGAAGTGGGGGACTTTGCCCCCAACACCCCTCTAACTAAACATGCCAACTCCGAGATCACACTACAGTGGAGAAAAGGGCAAATCCCTGATGACGGCCAAGCAATTTTTTTCCCTGGGAAAAAATTTGCTTTTGCGGCCGTTCAGGGTTTTTGTATTTCACTTAATATGTGTCGATAAAAGGGTGTTCAGTTAACAGCCCATTCGATGCTGTAGTATAGGTCTCCAAGAACAGAACCTAGAGGGGCTCCTGTTGCAACCTTCCTTTCTTTAGAAATGTCATCAACAATTTTTACTTTAAGTATTCTCTTGGTCGGCTAAATGACAAACACGTTTAATTATACATTGGTTGTTTCCAAGTTTAAATATGGTCGTCTTAATTTCTACATGGTGAACAGAGTCAAATACCTTGGCCAAATCCAAGTAGATAATATACAAATATAAACTCACATCAACTGATAATGGTGATATAGTGATACTGCCATTACATCTGGGACAATGACCTTTGCCTATTGAATAACATTTTGATAATAAGGATTGCCACAATGAAACAATCCAAATATTTCAGTATAAATCTGCTGATTTTTCATCTAAAAAAAGACGGCATCCTGATAATAGTAACAGTAACAGAGACTCCAGGACTTCTGAGCCTGTGAAAAAATTCCCAGGACTGATTTGGAAGAATGCTAAACTATCTACCTGTAAGGGGAAACAGTGGCAAAATTCATACTCTCAGTGAAATGTCTAAAATGACTGGTAATGTTCTACCTTGTAAGCTTACATTTAATAACATACTTTGAATTTATTACTCGTGGAACTCTGAATTTATATTACTATTGTTAAGTAAAGGTTTGTGTTTTTGTCCTGTAAAGGAGCTGTCAACTTTTGATATTACATGTAGAGATTGACTCACCAGGTATTTTATATCTAATCACATTATGTGCAAAATGGCCCCTTTAAGAAAAACATTTGCTGTTATGCCATTCCATAATGAAGATATGTTACTTTTTGAAACATTTCTGTAGAAGAATTAAAAAAGATAGAAATGAAAGAAGATTGTTTATTTATTTATTTATTTCAGCCCTTCTCCTTTTGACAGGTAGGCACTATTAAGTACTTTAAAAGAGAGGCATAAATGTTTATGTAAATCTGCAAAGCCATGGAAGGTATTATCATGGACCCTATAAACAAGGACATTGGCAACTTCCAAACACTTGACCCCACACAATTTGGTTTTGTCAGTGGGAGATCATATCTGTTAAACTTGGTCAACTTCTTTGAAACAGTCACCAAAGCCATGGACGAGGGGAGGATGGTGCACACCGCCTACCTTGACCAAGCCAAAGCCTTTGACACTATTCCCCACTCGGGCATAATAGATAAACTCTCCCAGCTAAGCATCAACCTGTATACCAGATGGGTAGCTAACTGGCTCACTGATAGAACCCACTCAGTCAAAGTAGGGGAAGCCATCTCTAGTAGTAGATCCGTAACGAGCAATGTACCCCAAGGATCAGTCTTGGGGCCTCTACTGTTTGGGATATACTTTTCTGAGGTGCAAGCCAAAACCAGTAGAGTACCTATCTAGCCCTCTTTAAGAGGAACATGGACAACTGGATGGGAAACAGAAAATATACCCCTGGGATCCCACCTATATCCATGCTGGATAGTGGAAACCTGCTGACTTTGAAGGAACATGGGCAAAATTCTTGGCTAGGCTTTTAAGTACCTCCTCCCCAATAGCCTGGTATCATCCTATGAACCTATGAACCTATGTGCATGTGCTTAAAGATGTATATGGCTAAGCATTTTAGAGTCCTTGTGACAACATGCCTAATATTTTTCCTGTGTTCGTATTTATTTGTTTCTTACGAGAGAGAGATAAGAAGAGGACTATGGCAAGTTGGGCAAGTGGAGATTGACGAAAGGGGTTTGTCAGGTCACAGTCATGTGATACTGTCTGTATAATTTTCAAATGTTGAGAGAATGAGGTAGGAGGAAGAGACAAGCAGAGAAGAAAGGTTGTGACTAGTAAAAGGCATTTTCAAGTGGAATGACAAGGACAGGTGTTTTATGAAAGGTGGGGCAGTGAAATGCGCCTATAATTGGCATATGATAAGTAGAGAAGGATATTGGGTAAGGGGGTAAGGGAAGATAATGACAGCATGTGGAGGTAAAATAGCAAAAATGGCAAGGCTACAAAAATGCGTACTGAACCTAAGCTATTTATTACAATAATGTGAGCGCTCTCATTCAAATAATATTAAACTTCATAAGACCTGACAGTAAGGGAAAGATTTGGTACACCGAAAGAAGTGGAGGCAAACAGGGGTCAAGAGTGTAAGGGATTTAACTGGATGGAGGGAAAAGACATTGCAGTTTAAATTATGGTATTCCTTAAAGCAGAGCTTCTACCTGCCTGCCGGTGTGTGTGTACAGTATGGGCAGCTAGTATGAGCAGTTAAAGGTCGAATAAGAAAGATGAGCATATGTAATATAGTGGAAAATAAGCTGAAATTGGACAAATCAGTGTATGCTCCAAATGTGGCTGCTTAGGATGGTAAGGTTTTCTGCAGCATTCTATGTAGGGTGATAGTTAGACATAAATGTGAAAATGAAATAAACCAGATGAGATTGAAATGGAAACATAAGGAAAAGGTAAGTTTCTCAAACACCGAATGGGAATATTGTTTTAAAATGGTATCCAAACTAAATGTGTTGCCAGGAAAATGGGACCATCATATGACTTGGTTACACAGGTGGATTAGAACTCCAAAATTAATTGTGGATGCATATGAAAGTTGGAGAGGGAGGCAGATACAAGCTGGGAATGTTCATATGTTTTGAAAATGCAGAATATGGTCTAAGAGTATTGGGATGATGCCATTTCACAATAGTGAGAAATGTTTGGTGAGACAGTCTCTACATGTTGGAAAGTTTGCTGAGTGGACTTGGGGATGAGGAGAATGGTTGGAGAAACAAAGAGAAGCTTATAAGTTTAATTCTAGGATGTTGAGTAAATGGTTATCTGGCCAGAAATTGGTAAATTGAAATAAAGCAAGGCTCAGACCTTACAATATAAGGGCCTACTACAAGCCGATTTGCACACCAAAAGAAAAGGCAGGTAGTAGAAAGGTAAGAGACAGATGGTATAGACTGTTTATTATCAGTTGTATTCAGGTATTGATAAGATGGTTTGAGGGAAACAATATTCTTTCCTTTTATCTTTCTTTTTTCCCTCGTTTCATCTATGGGGAAGGATGTGAAGTGAGGACACAGGCTAGACTGGATTGATATGTTGGGGAGGTAATTCCTTTTAGAAATATGATGATACAGTTGTAAATTCAAGTAGTTATGCAAATGGGTTGTTTTTCCTGTGTTTATTGTTTATGTAATAAGTAAGCCTTTTTTTATGCTGAGTTTTGATTGAATGAATATTGGTTTGCAATGGATTGTGGTGTGCCAATGTTTAACAATAAAACTTTTGTTAAAAAAATAGCCTATCAGTCAGCATTTAAGCTTGAGAGTTTAAAAGTTTAAACTTCAGTTTAGCAGTGCAATGGCACACTGATAAGAAATCAGCCTCACAGGTCCAGGGTTCAGCCCTTATTTCTACTCACTAATGGTGTGGAGTCTGCATGTCCTCCTTGGCTATGTGTATCTTTTTCTAAGTACACTGTTTCCCTCCCACTTTGCCAAAACATGCCATTTGAAAGGTTATAGTATGTTGTCCTTGTACGCATTGTGTTTACCCTTGCCTTGTGGCCAAGGTTAAGTTGGAAAATGGTGGAGGTATAGGCCACTTGTCCAGTGAGTAAATGTTAAATAAATACATGTGTGTCATTAAATGTGCACTGGACAAGCCATATATCTGTACAGCTGACATTTCTTATTTATTCATATTTATTGACATTTGATTATAGTATTGATATAGTAGGCATACTATTGATATGGTTTCACTGTGGATTTCTTTCCATGATAAACTCCTTATATTCCACATAGTGAGTGAGACTGTAAATAAATCATTTAAGATGAATGTATGACAATGCATTAATACATGGAAGTACATGCATGAGCTGGACTGCATGTAACATTTACAATGGAATTTGGTAGTAAGTTATGCATATTGCAAAGGCAAACAAATAACTGTGATTCAAAGTCAGGGAACTCTGTTTTACACAGCAAAATGTAGTCATAATATCTCCACCTTATACAAGTCATCAGAAGAGTGGGAAAAATATATGTATATATAGATATAGCTATATACATATAGCCTTTCTGCTGATGATGCATGCATCTGACAGACACAACAGTATGATTACGGGTACCGCATTGGCTAGGTATGCAGTAAACATATCTTGATGTGCGCGGTTTGAATCTAACCCCCAGGATGTGTATAAATGAAAACAAGGCTTGCTGGGGAATAAGTAGCCCAGCGAAGCTAGGAGGCTGATGGGGCTGGTAATCTTGTGTTATATAAAGTGCCTAATGACAGCTGTTGTCCACCACTGGCAGATAGAGCAATACTGTCAGAATACAAAGAGCACGTGGCACTTACGGTGCGTGTGTTAGTTCTCTACCACTCTACCACTCTAGCGATATTTGAGTTGCATGTACAGTCCTGTAGCAGTTAACAATCTTGTCTCAGAATGCTTAGTTCTGCAGTTTGATTTAAGACTGGAATGGCTTCCATATAAATTCTGTGTTTCCTCCAGGGGTGGTTCAGGGTACTGGCTGCCCCCCCATCGATTATTTATTATTATTCGGGATAAGTTACGTTTCTGCTGCATTATGGGTAAAAACAACAGGTAAACAGCTGTTGAGAATAAAGTTATTTCTCCCCATAGTACCCCGATAGTGTTTCAGCATTATTCTAGTGGTGATGGCTATTATGATAAATTTAACTTGCAGAGACCTTTGATGGAAAAGTTAAATTTGTAGTTTTCTGCGTTTAAGTATGTACTTAACTGTACAGGGCTAGACACAGACCAACTGATGTTTGTCTTGGATGTACCTGAACTGTGTCTAAAATAAATTATACCCTAAAGAAAAAAAAGTACATCTTGTGTCATTTAACATTGCTGAACTGCAAAAAATGTTTCATCTTCTTTAATATAATGCATATGATATTGCAGGCATCTAGTATTAGCATAACCAGTATGAAAAAATAATTCAGCATCTCTTGCTCAAAACTGGAAAATGGATACAAAGATTTTAATGTATTACTACGACATAAGGAAATTGCTTATGTTGATGTACCATGTTTCTGAACATGTACAAGAAATTTCTGAAACTGTTGTCAACATAAATGAAAAAATTTGCAACTAAGCAGACCAATTATTTATGTTTTTACTAAAGAAAAATGAATGAATATTTAAGACATGTTCATTGATGAGCCTTGCAGTACCTATACAAAAAGGCTGACTAAGAAGTGAGCTAACCAGTGTGTAAAGGGAAACAATCTCAAACAATATTTGCCTGCAACATACTTGTTTTAAGATGGTGAGAGCTAATGGATTCAATCCCCAAAGTCTTGCTTGGTCTTGCAATAGTATTTGGAGCACTGGCATCAGAAGCATCAGGTATGGGACTCATACTTAAAGTGTAAACATTTCTGCCATCCTGAATAAGATGGACCAGTGCTGAAAATATTAAACATTTCAGCCCAACAACATAATGGGATGAAGAAAATATGAAGATTCTCCGTAAAGAGTTTTTCTAGGTACACGTATACATCATACTGCAAATGAAAATGAACACTTTCTTTGCATCCTTGAAAGGTACAGAACAAGAAAGAGTTCACCTCTTGGAAAACCCAATGTGATCACAGTGGTGACAACAATAAGAATGAAGGTGAGAAGAAGCAGTTTAAAGAAAGCTCTTTTACACTGCGCCTTGTATCATTGCTTTTTACCTGCACAGATGATAAACAACCACTCAGATGATAGGAAAAAAAATGCCATTAAAAATCCTATTTATAAGTTAATGAAAATTGTAGTGTCTATTAACCAGCTAGAATGAAATACATCTGAGGAAGTGAAATAAAATAAAGTCATGGTGCAGCCCTCCTCAAAAATGAATTTGACACACAAATACAAAAAACAAAAAAACACTTCAACTATAAGGTTACGTCAAGTTTGATATATCTAGAAAATATTATAGTTTATTTAGTACGGGGTATACATAATTAACTATAGCACTTGTTCAGAACTAGGACTGACAGAGATCCCTTTTACTAATTCTGCCCTCAACCTATTTTACACACAGCAGAACAGGTCATACAATGCTATCCAGACATCACACACTGAATCTTAAGTTGAACCATGTTCCATTTCGTCTTCACATTACTACATCTTCAAATAGTGGTCAATGCTCATTGGCATATGCCTTTTCATATCCATAGAAAAGTGGAACACAAAATATAGTATTTGTCAGGACAAGATGCAGTTGACAAAGTTGCTGACCCATTTTTATGGGTGCTTGCCACTGTGACAATAATAAAGGCAAAATTCCATAAAAATGTACAGACTTAAGTGGATATGCATTCTGCTGAGTATAGAGAATGACTCTTATCTTTAGGAATGTATGACATTATTTGTTATCTCAAGAATACAACTGCATTCTCCAGCCTAGACCTCTAAATAATGTATCTCTAGCTAGAGCTTGCTGAATCAAGAAATAGGAGAACATTCGTAACTCATATTGCTAAGAAGCTATATAACAATTTATTTTGGAATATTATTTGCTGCAGTAGCTTTTCCCTTGCACTATTCAAAATGTACTTCTCGAAATTCCTAGACAGCAAAACTTCACTGATGGCATTCTGGTCAAAACAAAATTAAAAATAAAATAAAGACACATTTTTTTTAAATTCTTCATGAAATTAACATTAATATCAGAAATGAAAATGAAAACTGTATTTGGCACCCCTGCAGTTCTCTTCCTCTCTCATGGTGAAGAGGGGATAAAGTCCTTACTGTGGCCCAGATAACCTGTGTTTGATTAGTGGAAAACTGAACTGCATGAAGTAGGGCAGGAAGATGAGAATGAACAGTATGCTGCTTGCCCATATCTGAGGATAGTGGTGGCTTGGCTTGCCACTTGGACAAGGCGCAGTGGGTGCTCTTAGAAACATGACCTGCAGAGTCCAGGCAAGAGATATACGCTATTGGAGCATAGCTACATAGGTCAGTGGGCAGTCAGGCAGGGAAGATCTCATTCTCTTCTCCCACAGACTATCAACACTAGTGTCCCACACAAGCTGCCAAGGGGATGCCAGCAGCTCCTATGGCATGGAGAAGACCCTAATGCCCACTTGGATGATGTCCCCATGATTGACTCTTGCATTACAGAAGAATGATTGGGCCAGTGGTGGCTTTCATACTGTGAGGAATGAATGGGTTAGGTAAGTAGTAGGTAGCTAATGGCTAACACCAAAACTAAACAGAAACCCCTCAGGGGCTGATGTGTAAATTCTGAGTAGTGATAAATGCATATTTATTCATTCAAACATTTAGCAAAATTTTAACCTAAGCATGAAGTTGAAAGAAAAAAAAATCACTTGTTTGAAACAGATAGATAGTAAAATATGCGCTATATCTGATATGCAGTGACAGTATGCCTAAGTAACATTATTTACTGAGAAATCAGTTAGCCTACATACTGCTGGGTAAAATGAAAGCATATAAGTCTATATTTCTGGTGTTGATAATAGGAGACCAGAATGCTCATATAAGGACAAAGAGAACAGAATAGGAGGACTGCCTGAGTCCATGTGGGTGTAGCAACATGACTAAATAAGGAGATGCCATTCTAGACTTCACTCTGGAAAATGGCTTGATAATGACCATCACATGGTTCAACAACAGACAGAGAGAGAGAGTCACAAGATCACATACAGGAGTCGCCAACTGGCAACTCAGGTAAAATTCATCCTAGTAATGAAAGGGCACTGAGACAGAATCAGTGATTGTAAAGTAATTGTCAGTAAAGCAGTTGGTCCACAATATAAACCACTGATTGCTCAGCTGAAAGTAATGGTCAGAGAGGCCTTAAGACCAACAGAGACTAGGATGAAGACCTTGAAGTTGACTGGAGAAAAAGCAGAAGAGTTCAAAGAAATACTCAGGGGTCTGGTACATTAGAAAGAAGAGGAGGAAATAGTCGGAGTTGAAGAAGAATGGCAGCGTCTCAAAACAGCAGGTGTCAGGAATATAAAACAAATATGCTGCAGAGCCAGATATGGAAATTAGGTCCACAAGGAAAGCTGGTTGTGGAATGCAGAAGTCCAGGAAGTTGTAAAAAGAGCAAAGGTATGCAGGAAAAAGTTGGAGATAGCAAAGACAGACCAGACTTTGAAGAAATACTTTTTGGATAATAAAGGCTAAAATAGCAGTTGCAATAGCAAAGAAAAAGACAGCAGAGGTGCTCCTCCAGCTTTTGGAAAGTGACTTAGCAATGGCACAAAGAAACTTTATCAGGTTGCAAGACAAAGCAGAAAGATAAAGACGATAAGTGTCTGGCACCCTTCATAAAGGATGCCAGCAACAACCCACTCATCAGTCAATAGGACATCAAGGAAGGAGTATTTCAAGTTGCTTCTGAATGAAACAAAAAACATAGAAGTTGTACTGCCCCAGACATAGCCTAAGATGAAAAAGAAAAATAGCCCACCCTAGAAGAAGTAAGATCAACAATAAGGAAAATTAAATCAGGGAAAGCAACAAGATCAGATAAAGTCACAGCAGATATGATCCATATGTTGGGTGAAGTAAGGGAGAAATGGCTCCTGAGGGAACTCATACACACACTTACCTATCGACATCTTACACACACGTACACACACGTGCACACACGCGCACACACGCACGCGCGCGCACATACACACATGCGCGCATGCACACACCTACCTCTTACTTGTACGTCTGTGGTCCGCAGTCCAAACAGCTTCTCTTATCTAAATTCTGAGTGCACTAGCACACTAATACATGCACACCTCTTACTTTTCTGTCTGTGGTCTGAGTGTAAATGTCCTCCTGTATTCAAATTATGCACACACGTGGAAGACGAAGATATAAACAGGTTGTACAGATGCAACAGGTATATGTAAATGGACACAAAGGGTGTTTTTAAAGTAGAACACCATTAAAAAAATATGTGATTTTTTTTTCTGTTTTTCAATTAAAAAAATGAATCCCCCAGGCAGCACATCCTCTCCTAGCCAGTGGAGGCCCCGCCTACCCAGTGGAGCCTAGGCAGCTGCCTTGGTCACCTACTGCTTCATCTGGTTCTGGCAGAATATGCTCCCCTGCTCTAAATAAGTACAACATATCCCTATACACAGAAAGCTTGCAGATGTTAGTATCTAACCCAATAGTTCAATCACCCCATTATAAACAATTTTAGTTATTAATATTTAGCAACAACAATTTAATCATGACTACTAGCAATTCTCGTTGTTAATATCTAACCCAATAACTCATTCACTCCATTACAGATAATTATGGCCATTAATATCTAACAATTATATATAACAATTTTGGATGAATTTAAATTATCTGACCAAAAAGCATTGTGCATAAATATGCATTAGGTCTTTCACTTTATAGTATATACACAGAACAGGACATTAAGAATGAATGAATTGATTAGAAATCACTCTATTATGATGGCTTGGATATCAAAATCACCATCAGAGGTATATAGTCGTCAGAAACTAGCTCTTATTTTTCTTGTAGGGCAAATTCAGCTTCAGTGATACCTGATAGTTAATAGGGTAGACCCACTGGGCACACAGCTAATTCTCAGGGGGCAATACCAGTTTAAAAGATTTCTTCAGGATCATAGTGTAGACAAATGAGATCTGAGAGAATCAAACTGTAAATCACAGGAATTGACGCTCACAACCTTAACCTCTGCACCAACTGCCAGACTATAGCTATTCAATAATAATTGCCAAAAAATTGCAAAATATTTTTAAAAAATTTGCTTCAGACATTTAACAATTAACATCCTATTTGTTCCATTTGAAAAAAAAATCAGTCCTTTTAAGATGGCTATTCTACCCAGAATTCTGTATTGATTACAAATGTCTCTTCAACCTTCAAACAAAACAATTAGTTTACAGAGCTGATTCTATTTTTCATCATTCCTTTTATTCCCCACAGATTACCAGATATCTGTACTCCCCTGATCTGATCAGCACATACATTTCAGACTCAGAGAGGTTGTAAGAACATGAAAATAGCTGCTTAGCACAATTCTTAATGAAAAGCATTTACTCAAACACAAAACTCAAGGCAAAACTCATGGCATATTTACAGAAAGACTGTGATAATGCACAATGTGATGGATTAATTTAAACCCAGAGTTAAGGCTGTATGAATACCCCATTAAAAGAAGTACAGCAATAATTTATAAATACCACGTTTACAGAAATATAGTGATAATTTATAAATACCACGTTTACAGGAGTATTGCGATAATTTATAAATACCACGTTTACAGGAGTACAGTGATCATTTATAAATACCACGTTTACAGGAGTATTGTGATACTTTATAAATACCACATTGACAGGAGTATAGTGATAATTTATAAATACCATGTTTACTGAAGTATAGTGATACTTTATAAATACCACATTTACAGAAGTATAGTAATAACTTATACATAGTTCAAGAGAAAGAGCTGAGGGCAAGCAGCAGCTGTGCCTTAATTTCTGACCTGAAAATTAACTCTAATACTCTTATATCAGTATGGAATTCAATGCACTCCCCCATCCAGAGGTAGCAAAATGATTTTGACTGTTCATCCCACCCTTCGTGGTCAATTTCTGTAGCTCCTGGGCTGCTATGTTAACTAAGGGCACCATATTTTTAGTCATACATCTTTCCCTTCATGTTGCAGAGACACCAAACAAACAAACCAATTTATAATCCCCCTGATTTACAGTCCCCAGAAGTCATATAAAGTACCATTTTAGATTAGTCAGTAAGAATGTATGCTATGGTCTCCTAGACTGGAAAGTATACAGTAAAGAAATGTTTAAGAAAAAAACAATGTAGTGTCTTGGTACTGTATATCAATCTATCTATCTATCTATATATATATATATATATATATATATATCTATATATATCTATATATATATATATATATATATATATATGTATATATATACAGAGAGAGAGAGAGAGATCCATATATATATATATATATATATATATAGGGAGAGAGAGAGAGAGATACATATAGATTTACATATATATATATATATATATATATATATATATATACATATATATATATATATATATATATATATATATATATATATATATATACATATACATATATACATATATATATATATATATATATATATATATATATATATATATATACGTGTGTGTGTACACACATATATATATATATATATATATATATATATACACACACACACACACACACACACACACACACACACACACACACACACACACACACATATATATATATATATATATATATATATATATATATATATATTAGATATAGGTATAGATATAGATATGTGTGTGTGTGTGTGTGTGTGTGTGTGTGTGTGTGTATATATATATATATATATATATATATATATATATATATATATATATATATATATATATACATATATACATACATACACACACATAAACAAATATATATATATGGGTCTACTTCACTTGATTAAAAGCTCACTATACTGTAACTTATTTCACAATGCACACTTGACTGAAAGCTCACTTGACTGAATCTCATTTCATTGAAAGGTATATGCTCTTTTCCCCATTGTAGTGCGATCCTGGAGTTAGTATACACACATATATATATACATACTACACTAACAGCAGTTATCAGCCAGGCAACAAATGCAACAGATATCCTTATAAAATATGCATGCACTAGTGGTGTGGAGGAGGAAAACCCTCCTATGGTGGAAGTGATCCAAATTTAATTTGCAGCTCGGGCACTTCATGTTGCTGGCAGGGTTGATGGGCATGCCTGTCTTGGGCTGAAGGTTGCACACACTCAGATGTAACATCACAGTTGTTCCAGGTGGAGAGCAGGAACATGCAGGGGTTGTTGTTTGCAGGGACAAGACTTTGGATTTGGCTGAGTCAGACAGAAATGCACATAAAATTCTCGGTGAAGCTCCTCGCATGCCGTCCCTTTAAATGGATTAGGCCACAGACAAAAACAAATTTTCAGCAGCAGTATGATCCTGAGACAGGCAACCCTGATCTCAAGTGACTCTGAAAATGCATCAGAATTAGTCTGGGAGGCTAAGTCAGGTTTGGTAGACTGAAAGATGAGAAGGCACCCTGGGAGCAGCTGATGATCAGCTAGGAGAGAGTCAACAACTGGAAAAAACAATATCTAATCAAAAAACTTATTGCATGCTTTTAGGTGCACAGTATTTACAGGATTACAAAATATGTTATGGTTGGAGTAGCAGTAACTCCACTCCAAATTCCAAAAAAGTGGTTTGCAGTGCCACATGCTACATAGTCTTAAGAAGAACCGCAGAGCCCTACATCTAATTCATAAAGGAGAATTAGGCTCACTATGCTGCAGTACATACACATTTTACATTGTGTTGAACACCAGAGAAAAGACTCTAATTAACTGAGTTACCTGTAAAAGGCAATAGCATACCCCTCAACTGATCAGAATTTCACAGAATGTGCAGATTGTTGCCTCATATTTTCGGTCTGCTCCTGATAAAATTTTGTTTTTCTGGCAAATGATTGACAAATCATTGAGGATAGAAGTCAGAAAAATAATGGCAGGTGTTTGAGCTTCAGACTTCATACTCTTCAGAAAATTCATGCTAATGGAAAACCTGTTTATCTATCAACATTTTTAAGTTTCTAAGAGCAATATTTAAACATTGTCCCTATTTTTGGGCCTTTTCCCTCCCATTATTTAAGGCTTTGTGCAGATTTCTTGCTGTAAGAGGTTGAGAGATCTGGTCAGTAGTACTATATAGCATGCCTACTGCCCCTACTATATGTCAGAATCGGTATGTTAGGCATAATATCGGTAATAGCTTTAATGCTTGCAGTACCCATTCTGATACATAGGTGGAGCTGCACTGTAGCCTGCTACACATTGTGTATAGCCTGAGGAGGATTCCACACCACAGAGCTATGTGATTCATTTATGTTGCAAACTAGGGACACTTCTAAACAAAATGTTATATAGACTTGAACTGCACTTCTGTAACACAGTCCTGCAACATGACTTTCTTATTTTGCCATGCCTTGTGCTACATGTGAGACAGTTTTCCCTTTCACATGTCCAGTATCATAGCTGAGGTTTAGGTGGCATTGTAGGGACATCTGGCTTTGTGTACACTCAGAGGTTACATAACAAAGTCAGTGGTCATTGCATTTCACAAGGAATAGATAATAGGGTTCAGTACTATAGCTAGTGAAAAGCAAATGGGGTAACTGCCAGGTGCAAGCTGTTAGGGGCAGAAGTGTTTTTAATCAGGTGCAAATGCAGCATCAGCACTTATTTAAGCAGTCATGGTTGATATTGTGTCTGCTTAAATTAATTTGTTTTTTAGAGTATGTGTGTGTGGGGATGCACAAGCCAGTGAATTTCTTTGTGCCGGTCCCAAGCCCGGATAAATGGGGAGGGTTGCATCAGGAAGGGCATCCGGCATAAAATTTTGCCAAACCATACATGCAGAAAACAGTACAGAAATTCATACCAGATCGGTCCAGGCCTGGGTTAACAACGACCACCACCAGTACTGTTGGCCAAAAGGGTGCTGGTGGAAATTGGGCTACTGTTGGCCAAAAGAGGAGAAGAGGCAGAAGGCATGCTCGAAGGCAGGTAAAGGCTAGGACTGTGATAGCGAGGGTCGGAACTTTGAATGTTGGCAGTATGACTGGTATAGGGAGAGAGCTAGCTGATATGATGGACAGAAGGAAGGTTGGTATATTGTGTGTGCAAGAGACCAGATGGAAGGGGAGCAAGGCTAGGTGTATCAGAGGCGGTCTCAAATTGTTTTATCATGGTGTGGATGGGAGGAGAAATGACATAGGCATTATCCTGAAGGAACAGTATGCTAAGAGTGTTTTGGAGGTGAAAAGAGTGTTGGATAGAGTGATGTTTATGAAGCTGGAAATTGGTGTAATGATGAATGTTGTTAGTGCTTATGCTCCACAGGTTGGGTGTGCGACAGATAAGAAAGAAAATGTTTGGAGTGAGTTAGATGAAGTTGTGATGACTGTACCCAAGGGTGAGAGACTGGTGATGGAGCAGATTTCAATGGGCATGTTGGTGAAGGGAACAGAGGGGATGAGGAAGTGATGGGTAGGTATGGTGTTAAGCAAAGGAATGCAGAAGGTCAGATGGTAGTGGATTTTGCAAAAAGGATGGACATGGCTGTGATGAATACATATTTTAACAAGAGGGAGGAGCATAGGGTGACATACAAGAGTAGAGGAAGATGCACACAGGTGGATTAGATCTTATGTAGACGGGCCAGATTGAAGGAGATTGGAGACTGTAAAGTGGTGGCAGGGGAAAGTGTAGTTAGGCAGCATAGGATGGTGGTTTGTAGGATGACATTGGTGATCAAGAAGAGGAGGATGAGTGTGGGGGCAGCACTAAGGATCAAATGGTAGAAATTAAAAAAGGGTAATTGTGAGGTGATATTCAGTGAAGAGTTAAGACAGGCACTGAGTGGCAGTGAAGAGTTACCGAATAGCTGGGTAACTACAGCAGAGCTAGTAAGAGATGGCTAGAAAGATGCTTGGTGTGACATCTGGAAATAGGTAGGACAAGGAGACCTGGTGGTGGAATGAAGAAGTACAGGAGAGTATACAGAGAAAGAGGTTGGCAAAGAAGAAGTGGGATTGTCAAATAGATGAAGAAAGTAGACAAGGGTATAAGGAGATGAGGTGCACAGCAAAGAGAGAGGAGGCAAAGGCTAAGGATAAGGCATATGAAGAGTTGTATAAAAGGTTGGACACTAAGGAGGGAGAAAAGGACCTGTACTGATTGGCTAGACAAAGGGACTGAGCTAGTAAAGATGTGCAGCAGGTAAAGGTGATAAAGGATAATGAGGGAAACTTACTCACAAGCAAGGACAGTGTGTTGAGCAGATAGAAAGATTACTTTGAGGGGTTGATGAATGAAGAGAATGAGAGGGAGAGAAGGTTGGATGATGTGCGGATAGTGAATCATGAAGTACAATGGATTAGCAAGGAGGAAGTAAGGATCGCTATGAAGAGGATGAAGAATGGAAAGGCTGTTGGTCCAGATGACATACCTGTGGAAGCATGTAGGTGTTTAGGTGAAATGGCAGTGGAGTTTTTAACTAGATTGTTAAATGAAATCCTGGAAAGTGAGAGGATGCCTGAGGAATGGAGAAAAAGTGTTTTGGTACCGATTTTTAAGAATAAGGGTGATGTGCAGAGCTATAGTAACTACAGAGGGATTAAACTGATCAGTCACAGCATGAAGTTATGGGAAAGAGTAGTGGAGGCTGGGTTAAGAAGGGAGGTGATAATTAGTGATCATCAGTATGGTTTCATGCCAGGAAAGAGCACTACAGATGTGATGTTTACTCTGAGAGTGTTGATGGAGAAGTACAGAGAAGGTCAGAAGGAGTTGCATTGTGACTTTGTGGATTTAGAGAGAGCATATGACAGGGTGCCTAGAGAGGAGTTGTGGTACTGTATGAGGAAGTTGGGAGTGTCAGAGAAGTATGTAAGAGTGGTACAGGATATGTATGAGGGTAGTGTGACAGCAGTGAGGTCTGTGGTGGGAGTGATGGATGCGTTTAAGGTGGAAGTGGGATTACATCAAGGATCAGCTCTGAGTCCTTTCTTATTTGCAATGGTGATGAACAGGTTGACAGACGAGATCAGACAGGAGTCCCCGTGGACTATAATGTTTGCAGATGACATTGTGATCTGTATTGAGAGTAAGAAACAGATGGAGGAGACCCTGGAGAGATGGAGATATGCTCTAGAGAGAAGAGGAATGAAGGTCAGCAGGACTAAGACAGAATATATGTGTGTGAATGAGAGGGAGGATAGAGGAATGGTGAGGATGCAGGGAGTAGAGGTGGCAAAGGTGGATGAGTTTAAGTACTTGGGATCAACAGTTCAGAGTAATGGTGAGTGTGGAAGAGAGGTGAAGAAGAGAGTACAGGCAGGATGGAGTGGGTGGAGAAGAGTGTCAGGAGTGATTTGTGACAGACGAATACCAGTAAGAGTGAAAGGGAAGGTCTACAAGAGGGTAGTGAGACCAGTTATGTTATATGGGTTGGAGACAGTGGCATTGACAAAAAGGCAGGAGTTTGAGCTGGATGTGGCAGAGTTAAAGATGTTAAGATTTGCACTGGGTGTGACAAGGGTGGACAGGATTAGGAATAAGTATATATTAGAGGGTCAGCCCAGGTTGGAAGGTTTGGAGACAAAGCCAGAGAGGCAAGATTACATTGGTTTGGACATGTGCTGAGGAGGGATGCAGAGTATATTGGGAAAAAGATGCTAAGGATGAAGCTGCCAGGTAACAGGAAAAGAGGAAGGCCTAAGATAAGGTTTATGGATGTGGTGAGAGAGGACATGCAGGTGGTTGGTGTGAGAGAGCAAGATGTAGAGGACGGGAAGAAATGGAAACAGATCCGCTGTGGTGACCCCTAATGGAAGCAGCCAAAAGAAGAAGAAGAAGAAGAGTATGTGTGTGTCTTAGCAGCAAGCAGAAGGCATAACTCTTTGTTGCAACTATTTTTTTTTCTTTTTTTTTCGGAGGACCTTCAGTATTTATCATCAGGCACAAGACTTATACCTTCTCCCCTGGATTTTCAAGGGCTGGTGAGGGCTGACCTGACCCCACTAGACCTAATCCTTCACACCCCTTTTTCTTTATTATATCTGTATATGATTATTAGATTCCACTATTGTTTTCTACTCTAAGCACACTGTTAATTTCTTATTAACTCCACAAGCTAGGCTACTTCAGTACATGTAAATATGTATAAATTAGGCTCAACGCTATCTTTTCTTTATCATAATTAAACTCTATTTTTATGTCTTCCCTAAAGATATGTTGCATACTAACATAATTAAGCTCTACTTTTACATGCTCTCCTGTCTAATACCACCATTCCTTTATTACAAAAATATTACACTCATATTGCTAATGCATTTTTACTGCAAGTTTTTTTTTTTATATTTCATGTTTTTATAGTGTATTCATAAATATTTTTGTGTCTCTTCAACCCTGGAACTCTTCTCTTTGGATCTCCACTGAAAATGGACTTCTGGCTCAGTTGGACCAACCCAGTTAACAAATGTCAAATAAATGAATAAATAAATAAATAAATAAATACAAATAACTTACTTATTTGTAAACACAGCTTCAGAGAGCCTTATTCATTCATTCATTTATTATTCATGTATTCATTCATTTACTTATTTATTGTGGATATCAATTCCTGGGCATGGAGGCAGACCACTTTGAGAATTATTGAAAGCACAAACTGACTTAGCTGCTGCTCTGATGTTGATCATTTATTGTGACTTGTGAAGCTCATTACCTGTTCCTTGTGTAGTAGGAATCCTTAACACTTACAGCATCATTACAGAATTATGTAACGTAATAGTCCTAGTCTGCAGTAAGTAATTCTGGGAGCAAAGTTGAGATTTACTAGTGATGTGTCATTGCAGGATGGCAGGATGGGGAGAGGCTTTCCGCAGAGCTACCCTGATTTTTATGGATCTGGCTCCATATAAAATCTGCATCTCCACATGTAGATACAGTCATAACTATAACCAGCCAAACCATTCAATCTACTTATTACTTAAATGGCTGGCCCTTCCTCTATTATCCTATTATGCACATCAGTGACTTCCAAACATCTTCACACATTCTTATTATCAAAACCAGAAATACAAGCCCTTTTTTGTATGGGTTGAGTGGTTTCATGTCAATAACATACTTTCTCTGGATAGCTTTATTCATAGACTTAATTGATTGTGTCTTTCAGCTTTTCCCGGTTAGGGGTCGCCACAGCGGAACTCCGGTCTGCTAATGATTGCAGTAGATTTTCATCTACTGGCTTGCCGGGCCTAACGCACAACCTTCAACGAAGGAACGCCCATTCACACATGCCGCTACACAGAAGACACTCTAACTTATTCCCCAAAATAACTGTTTGCACCTTCAGCAGATAAGGCACTGCTTGGCTTTCCATATAATACATATTCAGGCAATATTCCATGCAATAGATCTTCAGAATTTAAAGCCAGTATTCATTTCCCTCTTATTAAAATGATAACCAAAATATAGCATCATTCTTACTAAATGTCAAACTATTCTTATTATATGACACACTTATAGAAACACACTTTTAGACATAACATGCTTTCCACTTACATTTTTCTGAAATAAATACTGAAGAACAAGGTTTAAAAATTAAAGATATTAATGTACAAAACCAAATGTTTACAGTACCATGCACAATAACATATGCAGGAAGGAGAACCTTTGGCAGGAAATGTTCATATAAAACATTTCCTACTTCCCAGAAGACTTCAGTAATGTTAAAAACATCCAGTCCAAATTGACGGAGAGTTAGCCTATCCACCCCTGGCACTCACGCATGTTTGAGTTCTCATTTATTAATACATTCTGTACAGACACTCAATATTTTATACAAAAAAATCGAAATTATATTATTATACTAAGAAAACAGCACTATTTAATGCTCCAATACCTATGCAATCACTATTTCTTTTCACATCTGAACAATTTACATAACATGAAAATGGAAAAATCCTACTATAACTAATTTGTACTCTTCAAACAAATAAAATGTACCTGGCAACCTCTCTTCTACAAATAGTTCACAAGCATCACATCTAAATATGTGTGAGAAATGTTAATTTTCTTTGCAATCTTCTTACACCACTTTCTGCAGAGGTATACATTTCATTTATTCATACCTGTCATATGGAGATGTCTGCTGAGTCCCTTTTTCTGTCTTTACCAACATCATAGTAACACTTAAGTATATCTGGATGCCTACTTACTTCCCTTTTATCTCTGACATCACACAGTGCTGACCCATTATATTATAGTCTTTTACATCAGAATCAGAGTTGTGGCCAAGCTTGTTGGTGCCCTGGACATATCCTCCTATTTGGTACCCCTTTTAGTTTTAGGTTGAGGACAAAAAAGAAAAAGAAAAAAGTTCTCTCAGAGCTGAGAACCAAAAAAAAAAAAAAGTTTTCATCTAGGGAGGGGGAGTGTGCATCCAGTGAATGCATAATATGGAATGCTTATTTGGACACATCTAAAAGAAAAAGGCAGCAAAGAGTTATGATGATGTCAACTCACTGACTAACTTTAGAAAAAAAGTCTACAGGCTAGACAAAGATCTATTATGTATCAACTTAATAAATATTTGTTAACCTGCTTTGTTTGGCTGTAGCAAAGACCTTCATTAATGCCTTGCCACAGTTACTAATACATGAACACTAATTGTCATCTAAATAGCCATGATTTGTGATTGTAGTTGCTTCACTGATTGCAGATGCTACCTGCAGTGACCAAATGGCACTGTGGCTACATCACCATGTGTGCCACATAACAGCCTGTATCTGGGGCTGCTACTCCCTTCTCTCACTTTTGCTACGGCATTGAGCAGAATGTCTACATGCTTCCACTACACTGAAGATTCAGACAGATGACAAACATTACTTGAATCTTTAACCTCCTGAATGATCTGTATAAAAGATATTAATTTTGCAGGGGGCACAGGCCTCCTTTACTTAAAAATGCCATATTTTTAGTCATACAACTGCAAAGAAAAGAAAAAGATTCCATACAATGTATTATTACTGATGCACAAATAGTAACTGATAAAGACATGAATTTTCTATGGAAAGTGATGATTACTGGATTGAATGCTGGCAATTTAAATTTGAAAAGTTGAAGATTTGTATAATAAATACTCAGATATGAGCAGGCTAATCTGTTTACTCTTATTCACATGCATTTCTTCCCTCATCCTCAGCCAAATATGCCATTCCTTTCCAGATAAACATTTACTTCTTTTTTTTAGTTTTCTGAACTATCATTTGTAATTTTGTGTAATATTTGAATCATGTAATAATTGTTAGACTCCAAATAATGACAATAATTATATGTTCATCACTTTATTGTTTACTATCTTCGTATTATACTGCACAATGTTTTAGACCCTACTTATATCACTTTGCCGATTGCCCTTTTTTCAAGAGTGACACAAAACAGTATTTATATTAACCAGAGGAAAATTGGATAGAACATTGGGGAATTTCCCCTACCCTTTATGATAAGTGCCATGGGATCTTTTACACCCACCTAAGCTCCTACCAAGTCAAGCAGATGTGGTCTCAGTTTAACACTTTGTCTACAGGACATTCAGGACTTCAGCACACCTCTTATGCTGCACTGCAGTGTCAGTACTTGAAAATTAACCCAACTACCTGGTGTGGGCATAGAACCCACAACTTTCTGCATTAAAAGTGAGCGTGTTACCTGTTGAGCTACTTTTGTTTTAAGATGCATTTTGACAATGATTGGAGATAAATATGCATGTAAATCCAGGTTTAAAAAATCTGTTTGATCATTCTTGTCTAGTAAATTATCTCAGGATATTGTTACTTTCTTCTATTCCAAATATACTGAATAATTATCAAATAAGATGTAATTAATAAATTAAGAATTCCAGACTTAGCAACATGGGATCTGATAGACTAATTGCAATTTGATGTTCTTCTCTGCTCATTAAAAGGATGCAGTACACATTGTTTGCAGACCCACAAAAATAAGTGCTAAAGTTAACATAACATAAAATAAAAATTCTGTGAAAATCTTCACCTTGTTTGAGCTAAAAGCAAAATACAAACCTCTATTTAAGGTGTATTTCTGAGTTAGAAAGAAATGCACATTTCGATGATGAAAATTATCAAGATCTCTTGATGAAAGCAAATTATGTTTGAAATATGACATGTTTTAATCCATAACTGAATACTGTGTATTTCACTGGAAAAATTGAATTCTTACAAGATGGAGCCAAAAAATAAATAAATAAACTGTAAAATGAAAAACTGCAGTAAATGAGTTTCTTAGAATACAAAGTTCCTTCTCTGCTTGAAAAGATCCTGACTGTCTAGTTTTGACGAATTGATTGCGTTAGTGATGTATTTTGTTATATTAAAAGCCCATTTCAAAGGCAATCAAGGGAGCAAATTGTTTCAGTTATTTATAGTAATGCACTTCATATTTTAAAACAATGTTACATATATCTATATTTCGAGGAGAGACTTTATGTTCACAATAACAAGAACAGCTTGTCACAAAGGTAACAAAAATAGCAGATTTATGATACTTCATACATCAGGCAGTAGTTTAGTTTCAATAGACAATTAAAAATGCAAACAGTTTGCAATAACAGCATAAAAGTACTGTACTTTTGACTTAAAGCATTTCTGAACTGAATTGAAGTAGCCTCAGTTGTTGAATAAAAAACAATCTCTGAGTTTGATTTGCAGGTGGCTAAATCTGTATTTCTCATGGTGATTTTAGTGTTCTCTCTCTCTCTCTCTCTATATATATATATATATATATATATATATATATATACATATATATATATATATATATATATATATATATATATACTAAGAACTTCACCAGTGCATTGTTCTGGCAAGAAAATGCTTTCAGGGAAGGTTTACTGGTGGATACCGTGACTGCTGCATATGCATAGGCAACCCTGAACTGTGGCACATGGGGGCATATTCCCCATCTGTAAAACACTGTATCACAGTGAGAAACACAATATTTTGTTACCATAGTAATAGGACATGGACAGCAAATCCATATCCTGTTACTATGCAAGCTAGCTGAAATACCTGTAATTGGTTGATTTTGGAGTCAGCAGTTCCTCTTTGACTAGAAACTGCTGTGAATGTGAACCATGCAGCTTAAGTGCTTGTAGCTTTGTGATTCCAACTGATTGCTCTTAGCAGCTCCTCAAAGTGCTTTACCAGCAATCTCTAATCAACTAGTCGTATGACTAAAGCTTACCAGGAGAGAGGAACTGTAGAGCTGCAGATCTTCAGCATCTCTTTCTCTTTTTTCAGTTTTATTTTAAAATTGCTAAAAGAGGCAAGACAAAACTGTGGGCAGTGATCCACTGTAATACAGTGTCCATGTTTTTTTTTTATTTCCTTTTGCTCTAATTGGCATGGAGGTGGCATACCTCTCATATTCTCTCCTCAAGAATTCTGGACATAATCAAAAACAATGAAGGGACAAAACTAAGGACAATATTGCTCTAATTAACTTACAAAATAAATAGAGGAAAAGGTTTTTGTGTCGACATACATTTTCTGAACACTAAGGAGTATGAAACTCTTATGTGTGGCATTACTCACTTGTCTGTGGTCCCTGGTGACCGAACAGAAAATCAGGGTTAGAGCAAAAAATATGAGGGAAAATAAGAGATGCCCTGCCAAACCAGGAAAATTAGAAAGATATGATTCCCTGTACTTCTCAAATTGTTTGCACAATAGGTTAGGTTCATAGGTATTTACTAGGCATGCATTCCAGGAGACCTTTAAGAAGCCTAGTCCAAATACCCAGTTGCCCTGAGCACTATCTAGATAAGTGACATAGTCACAAAGTAGGCAAATGGAGGTTTAAAAATTCAAACTCTGTACCCTTGGCACAGGAAGCAACTCATTAAGAAGTCAGAGCTTTAGTTCTCTTTGTTAACGGCCAGAAGGCAGTACCAGAAAAAACAAAATGACAATGAGGGAGGCAAAGCTCAAAACTGGTGAAACTTTTTTTTAAGTACTACCCTAATTCACTTAAAGCATTAAGAAAACAAAAAGGTTTTGTATCAACAAGTATATTCTAAAAAATAAGGCATCTGAAATACAAACCTGTCTGTAATACTCAGCGTTACTAGAACAACCGGGGTACCAAAATAAAAAAAAAAAAAAGAATCCAAAATTAGAGATGTTCTGCAAAATCAGGGACAATTTAGAAGAATCATTCCCTGTACACCTCTCAACTCATTTGAAATTAGTTGTGGACATAGCCAAAAACAATAAGAGAGTGTCAACAAAGACAGAAAATCAGGGACACCCTTTTTTAATATTACTGCAATTCATTTTAAAAGTTAATAAGAACAGTTTAACATCAACATGTATTTTTTATTAAGTATTAAACTATTTGTAATCCTTAATAATGTATCAGAAAATCAGGGACAAGGCAAAAAATGTGAGGCAAAATCAAAGAAGCTCTGCTAAATCAGGGATAATTGAGATATACAGTTCTCTAAATACATCCTACCTTCTTTCCTCGAGAATTCTGGGCATAGCCAAAATTAATAGAGACAAAAACTCTAAATCAAGGACAATTTCAAATATCACTTGAATTCTCTTAAAATGTTACAAAAACAACATGTTTGGGATCAACATTCATTTTCCTAATAACAAGTTATGAAAATTTAATGTCTAATGTTATTGACTTGTATGTAATCCTCAGTGAGTTACCAGAAAATTGGGGATAAGACAAAAAAAGTGAGACGAAATTGGGGGACATTCTCTAAAATCAGGTACACATGAGAGATATGGTTCCCTAGAGTAGAACGTTTAGCTCTCTGCAGCAGCATACATTTATATGTCTATTTTTTATCACTTATGTCAATCACTGTGATTAACAAAAGAGGCTTCCTCTCTGGGGAGATGAGGAATCATAACTCTTAACTATTCCTCATTATGAGAAATGGTCCTTAGTTTAAATATTGAAAATTCTATGTTCTACACTGTTCCATTGAAGATATCTGTAACACTTTAATTGTTGTGATTTTTTTTTAACAAGTAGACATGGTAAATAATACAGTATCACATTACCTCATCAAAACAGCTTTTTTTAAATAAATATGAAAAAGAAACTATTATTAACCTTGTCTCGCACATGCTAGTTGAATTTGTTAGTAAGTGTTTATCTGTTCTACATGTTGTCCATTTCTTCCATGCAGTATGAGAGTTAGTTCCTGGTGTTGGAGGTTGTAAGTGGAGAGTAATGAGAGGCAATCAGTGGAAGAAAGCAAATGGAAGGGTGAGGTTGATCACAGCAAAGTGATCATTGCTGTGGCTTTGTGGCAGATGAAGACAGATGTCAGTTTCTGAAAGCTCCAAATTGATTTGATGTTCTTTCACTATATCTAACAGAAAATCAGATAGGTCTGTGGTCAGTGGTAACAATACACACTGCTCACAACAGAATACACTTTTATTAATTAATTAATTAATTAATTAATTAATTAATTAATTTGTTTTTATTTATTTATTCTATGTTTTTCTTTACAGTAGTTGATGTGGGGGGGGGGGGGGTGTCCTGTAGCAGCAAGTGGCAATGCATTACTGTGGATGCTGTGTTTTTTATTTTAATTTCATTGGGAGATCAGAAGTATATTTTTGGTGGCAGGCGATGTATGAAATCAAACGGCAATTAAAGGATTACCTGGAGAAAACAGTATTTTTCAAACAGCAACATAGCCATGATTGTTATGTTATTCCTTAAGAGTCAAAGGTGGAGCCTGATCTCAAAAGGAGTATATTCTACTGGGTCACAATATATGTATTTTATACCATAGTATCATATTAGAAGTCTGTGAAATAGTTTTATTATTCTGAACTGTCATCAAGGTCCTGCATATAGCCTCTTTTATATAAAACTAGTGAATTTAGCTTTTCAAAGGGCTTTTTTGTCACTGTCTGACAATATGTTGGGCTTCAGCCTTAGGCTGTTTGACCTCTCCACAAAAGTCCAGGCTAAACCTCTCTATATGTGCATTAAGTCCTCATTATGTGAGAAGTAAACATCTTACATACTTCACCAATGTTTTTTTTTTTCTCATTAGTATCATGCCATGTATACAAGGCAGTGCTTTCATGAGGTTGAAGTTTTGGAGTCAGATTCAGAGGTGTGCTGCAGACGAAGCTGTGAGTAATGAATGCAGAGTGTATGTATTATAGTGGAATACCCTGTTGTTATTCGATGAACATTTTGTAATGATTTCTCAAAATGTGACAAAGGCATAGACTTTCAAAGACAGTATCCTACATCTTTAATTCGTGTGCCTTTTATATATTAATTTCTGCTGGGGTTCTGAAGTTAACTTCTATTGAGAATGCTGGGACAATTGTGGCCTAGAGTGTTTTATTTTTGTCATTCCATCACAAGAAAAAATCTTATTTAATTCTCCTGAATACATAACTATTTTTCCCTCACTGGACATAATTACCCTTTTTACATTCTTGTGTAATGGGCTATATTACAAGAAGATAAAGCTGTGGTTGAATATTTTCACCTGGAATTATCACTAAGTGTATATTGTATTTCAGGGTTGTGATATATTATTCTGAGAAATTTGCTTTAAAACTTTGTGCAGTTATACAGAAATTATCATTTTTGATAGGTGCCACTAGTTGTTTTATGTGAATATTTGGGTGTCTTAAATTTGCCATTTCTTTAATAAAAAATATGAATAGTTTGCCTTTTTAGGCTGATAAACTCAGTATGTAACACACCAAAAAAAACAAGAAGGTCAAAATATTGTGACTCCATGACCTGGAAAACCGAGTATAAAAGCGAAAACCTACCAAAGGGTGATACCACAACATGTAGTATATATCCTTCTCCAAATAACTCCACCACTTAAAAGCAGTTTCTTTATTAACATTATTCAGCAATGCCACACACTATTCTAAACAGTAGATGTTATGTGATCCTATCTCGCCTACATTCTGACTGATGGGTTCGGAGCCGATCCCTCGGCTCCGACTCGGCACGCTTATGCCAAAGAGCGAAGTCTCTTATTGGCTGAGCTTACTATATCCCAGGATGCACCACTACCAGTCCCCCAGATCTCGTTTGCCGCTAACTAGCAAAGACTTGGTCTCGAGCTGGCTGAGCTAAGTAGTGTCTTTTCACTAACTTTTCTGTCAGAAAATTGCTAATTCTTCTCAAAAAGCTGTTTTAACAGCTACTCTGTGCTGTTGTGTGTGTTTTGAAAACTTTTTGTGGAAAATTTGTGTGTGATTGGTGTTTGTTCTGGTTACAGGCTCCCTTCATCCGTAGGGCCTTTCCTGTTGGTTAATCCCTTTGAACCTTAGGGGTTCTTGGATTCCTTTATACATTTATTCACTGTTGTATGTCTTCAGTTGGCCTTTATTTAATTACGGGCTATCATTGTGAACGGCAAGTTAATCTTTGTAGGGTCAGTCTATTCCAACAAAGTTTTGTCTGTGAGAGAGTTACTCAGTTTTACTTATAATGTCTCAGGCTCCTAGGCCTTCGGGCTTCAAGAAGTGCACTAAATGTAGTTTTAAAATGTCTATCACGGATGACCACTCTCTCTGTGTATATTGTTTGGGCGCCAAACATTTGCAGGAGTCCTGCAGCGTGTGTCACACTTTTTCCTCGAGGGTCCTCCAAGAGAGGAAAAATAAGCTTATATTGAAAGGCCTTATAAAACCCTCTTTTGAAGAAGCTTTAGCATCCTCTCCTTCTCCTGCTAAAAAGAAAAGGGCGTCGGCTGCGACCAGTCCGTCGGACCCGACCGCCAAAAGACATAGGCAGGCTTCTCCTTCGGCTCCAAGGACTTCGGAGCCGAGGGCGGAACGGTCTGCCTCGATGCCTCCAGTCTTGACTCCTCTGGCTTCGGAGCCGATGGCTGGGGCATTGCGAGGCGGGTCACCTTCATCGGCTCCACTGGTCTCGGAGCCGATGAAGGTTGTCCGCTCAGACACTTCCTCCTCGGCGCCTAAGTCCTCCTCGGCACCGATGGAAACTGGTTTGTGTATTCCTTCGGCGCCGATAGTTATCGAGTCGCCTCGGAGCCGGTCCCCTAGCCCCTTGGGGCCGTTGGAGAGGCCAACTCGAACCCGTTCAGTCTCCTCTAGGTCATCGAGGATGTCAGATTCGGACATAGACAGGGTGCTCCAAAGACTGTTCCAGTCCCCAGTCTTTCAAAAATTTGTTTCGGCTCCGACCCAATTGGCTTCAGAGCCGATAGTCCATTCCATTGCCGTTCCTCCTCCGACCGCTTCGGCTCCGTCGGAGCAGGTGCTGTTGGAGCCGGTGGAGATCCTAGGGTCAGCTCCGACCCTTACTCCAACCCCGGCCTTCGGGTCCGAGTTTGGCACGCGGACTTCTTCGGCTGGACCCGGGGGTGACGTTTCGGGACCTATGCTGTCGGTTCCGAGCCTCCCTCTCGGTGCTTCGGCTGTGGGACTTCCGTCTGCTATCATGGCTCCGGGGACCGGACACTCCCAGGATTCTGGGGGTCCGGCTTTCAGAGCTATGAGGAGTGCCTTGGCCAAGTCTTCTTCGGCCATCTCTACGGCTTTACCGGCACCTTCCCTGGGCGTGGAGACTGGGTCTTTGGCAGTTCCCCTGTCCCTAGGCAGCGGAGCCCCGGGGCCTGAGGTTACCACCACTGGGGGTTCCCCTCCTCCTGAGGGTTCTTCAGAGTTGTCTTCGGAGGAGCCCCCAAGGAAGAGATCGTGCATGAGGAAGCACGTGGACTCCCCCGAGTCTCTTACATCGGACACTGATCTTGATGATGCGGAGGGGTCCCCAAAGTCGTCCTCGGATGATGTCTCATTTGCAGACATTTTAGAGATCCTTAAGCAATGAGGCGGCTGGATATCCAAACCCCCCTCTGCTGATGACTCAGTGCTTCTCAAGGCCTTTGGGGCTCAACCCTCCGCCTCCTGGGTGTCTCCGCCCTTCGACAAGCTTCTGGATTTGGTTTGTCGGAGGGCATGGGAACATCCAGGTACTGTGGAACCAGTGCCTTCTCGCCCTAACAAATTTTTGTCTGCCCCACCCGAGAAGGAGTTCTTGACAAAAGGCGTGGCTGTAGATGCCATGGTGGTGGCATCTGCTACACAACAGGACGTGGCAGAGGCTTCAACGTCCGTCCATCCTCCTAATAAGGAGTCTAGGAGCATGGACCGGTACGGGAAGCGCACCCTGACTTCAGCGGCCTTTACACTATGGTCCCTGAATTATTTGGCACATTTTACCAGGCTACAGAGGGATCTGGTCAAGGAGTTGTCAGATTCCCTCTCAGGTAACCTACCTGAGCAGCTAGCCCAGTCGGTTAGCTCTCAGTTGGCTATCCTTACCTCGATTTCTAACTCGTCCATGAGGCTCATTTCATATGCGGCCGAAGGGGCGGGCAGAGCGGCAGGCACAGGCGTGGCTCTATGGAGACAAGCCTGGCTCCGTTTGTGTCATTTCGCGGAGGCCTTCAAGTCTTCCTTCGCCGACGCTCCCTTTGATGGGTCCTCTTTGTTTGGACCTAAGGTAAAGACACTCTTACCGCTGTGAGCAAGAGGGAAAAACTTTATCTGCCGTAGGTGCACGTTATTCCACTCCCTTTCGGCCTTATCCCAAGGCTAAAGGAGGAGGGAAGATGTGGTTCCGCAAATCACGGAAGTTTTTTCCTCAACAGCAGGAAGATTCCCCTTCCAGAGGCAGAGGACGGGGAAATTTTTCTGGGAGACGCCGTCCCAGAGGCGGCAGAGGGCCCCGCAATTCTGGAGACCGTGAGTCCTTTCGTGGCTCTTCAGCCTCCCACACTTCATGAGGGATTGCCCGGCTGTGCTGCTCCGGAGCCAGTCGGGTGCCATTTTGCCAAGCACCTAAAAGCCTGGGAGTCTATCACTCAGGACAGATGGGTGCTTTGGATTATTGCCGGAGGTTACACCATTCCCTTCACACACTCACCCCCACCGTCCAAAAAATCCTGGACCCACCACCCAGTCAAAGGGAAATCGCAGCCGCAGAAGCTTCAAAGCTGCTAGAAAAAGGAGTCATCCAACCGGTCCCCACAGACCAGATCGGATCCGGAAATTACTCAAGGTTCTTTTTAGTGCCAAAAAAGACAGGGGACCTGAGACCAATATTGGATCTCAGCAAACTAAACCAGTCCGTCATGAAGTCCAAATTCCGAATGGTCACTTTACAATCCATTCTCCCATTGTTGGAGAAGGATGTTTGGATGTGCTCCATAGACCTCAAGGATGCCTATTATCACATACCGATACATCAGGCGTCCAGGAGATATCTGTGCTTCAGCCTGGGAGACAGTCATTTCCAATTTTGTGCACTGCCCTTTGGTCTCACCACAGCCCCCAGGGTGTTCACCAAGTGTTTAGCAGTAGTGACTGCTCACCTGAGGAGTCTTGGATTCCAAGTGTTTCCCTATCTGGACGACTGGCTCCTGACTGCCACCACCAGGCATCTACTAATAGACAACCTCAAAGCCACCATCTCCCTGGGTGCTTCCCTGGGAATTACATTAAATTGGTCAAAGTCTGTCTTGCTGCCCTCTCAGCACATAAGATTCATAGGAGCAGAGATAGACTCAAAATTGATGCGCGTCTTCCTTCCTACCGAAAGGATTCAAACTTTACAAGGTCAAGTCCAAGCCCTGCTTCCAATATCCAAAGCCCCAGCCAGGATGGTCCTGCAACTTTTAGGTTCGATGTCTGCCACGGTTCTCCTAGTTCCACTGGCAAGATTGCACATGAGGATTCTTCAGTGGCTGTTATCGACACAATGGTCTTTTCAGAATCTCCCCCTCAATCATCTCATACTGATTACAGAAACGTGCAAACGGGACCTCCGCTGGTGGCTTCAGTCATCCAATCTGAATCAGGGAAGACCTTTTGTTATCCCCCCTCCGGTGGCCACCCTGACAACGGATGCCTCCCAGACAGGGTGGGGGGGGGCATTGTCTGGGCAGGTTAGTTCAAGGTTCTTGGCTTCCAGACGAAACCTTTCTCCATATCAATGTATTGGAAATGAGGGCTGTACTTCTGTCCCTACAGGCTCTCCACAAGTTTCTCCCTCAAGGCATTATCGCCATCCACACAAACAACATGTCGGTGGTCTGGTATCTAAACAAACAAGGAGGGACCAGATCTTACCCCCTTTGCAGAGAGGCCATGAGGGTGTGGGAATGGGCTGTAGCTACCAACCGTTTCTTGGTAGCGACCCACATTCCAGGGAAATCCAATATTTTGGCAGACAGATTAAGCAGGACGATTCTCTCTCCTCATGAGTGGTCCCTGAACGAAACAGTAGCAGCTCAGGTTTTCAGAAGATGGGGGACTCCGTGCTGCGACCTGTTTGCAACACCACAAAACACAAAGTGCAGAAGGTTCTTTTCCTTGACTCCACGTCAGGGGGAGGCAGCTACGGATGCTCTAGCCCAACCTTGGCCATCAGGACTACTTTATGCCTTTCCTCCGGTTCCACTCCTCCCCAAAGTCATCCAGAAAGCTTCCCAATTGGGGTCCACAATGATACTAATTGCTCCGCACTGGCCTCGTCAGGTATGGTTCCCCTACCTAAAGAAACATGCTCTGGATGGTCCTTGGTTTTTGGATCTAACTCCGGACCTGCTGATTCATCAGTCGGGATGACAACACCAGTCCCTTCACACTTTGAAATTAACAGCTTGGCTCCTCCACTTCCGACTTTAGTCAGAAATCACAACTTAGACCCGGAAGTTATTCACATTTTATCTTCGGCCCACAAACCCACCACTAAGAAATTGTACCTCAGTAAGTGGAAGAGGTTTGCTATCTGGGCTCAACTCAGAGGCTTAGACCCTATCACTGCCCCGATACCAGAGGTCTTGAAATTTTTAACATCCTTGTTTACTCAAGGATCTTCAGTCTCTACTATTAAAGTCCAACTAGCAGCTATCTCCAAATTTCACGAATCCATGGACCCACCGTTGATGAGCAGCAGATTATGCAAAACTTTCATTAAAGGTGCTGTGCTGTTAAGACCCCAGTTTTTCATCCTGCCCGTGGGATCTTGATTTGGTACTTCGTGCCTTAACATCTTCCCCTTCGAACCGGCTGCTACATGTGAGTTAAAATATCTGTCTTGGAAAACTGCCTTCTTAGTTGCAATTACCTCTGCAAGAAGAGTTTCAGAGCTTCAAGCCCTATCTATCAAACCACCGTACTTGATTTTTCACAAGGATAGAGTATCACTTAGGCCTAATCCATCCTTTGTTCCAAAGGTTTGTTCTAATCTCTGTCTCCAACAATCTCTAGAGCTACCAGTTTTCTTTCCAAAATTCTCAAATGAAGCAGAATACACCTTCCATAAATTGGATGTTCACAGGCAATTGCGCTTCTATCTAGACAGGACTCAACAAATTCGAAAAACAGACCAGTTGTTTGTGTCCTTTTCAGATAATAAATTGGGTCAAACCATCACGAAAGCTACTATCTCCAAATGGATTAGAGATTGCATAACTCAGGCTTCTTCCTCTTCAAATAAGCAACTTACAACATCTATCAAAGCTCACTCTACCAGAGCTATGGCTACTTCTATTGCTTTTCATTCCAAGCTCGCTATCTCTGAGATTTGTGCTGCGGCTACTTGGTCCAACCCGCACACTTTCATTTCCCACTATAAATTGGATGTGGCATCTAAAGGGCGAGCATCATTTGGTTCCACGGTACTTAGGAGTGTTTTCCAGTGAGCCACCCAGGATTCAGGTGCTAGGGACGCTGTCCCATCAGTCAGAATGTAGGCGAGATAGGATCACATAACATCTTTTAGTTATGTACTCACCATAACTTCAGATGTTTGGGATCCATCTCGCCTACATTCCTAATACCCACCCTCCTTCCCCCTGCCTTGGAGATCAGAAGAGATTGAACGGTTTTAAGTTCTACTGTTTTTTATCTTGTTTCATCTGACGATGTTATATAAGCAACGTGTGTGTCTGTGTATGTATGCGGACAAACTAGATCTGGGGGACTGGTAGTGGTGCATCCTGGGATATAGTAAGCTCAGCCAATAAGAGACTTCGCTCTTTGGCATAAGCGTGCCGAGTCGGAGCCGAGGGATCGGCTCCGAACCCATCAGTCAGAATGTAGGCGAGATGGATCCCAAACATCTGAAGTTATGGTGAGTACATAACTAAAAGTTTAGCGCTTTCAACTGGAACACCCCCAGGCTTCATCAGAACACTTTTAAAAATCACATGGATTGGTTAATATAGAACATAGCAACCAATTAACAACACTGAAAAACTCTCACAATGTTTTAAAACCTAATTAACCCTATATAATCCATTTGTAAACCAAGAAGTAGCAAACATAATAAATACACAACAATAGTTTTTAATTTACATTCCTTTTCTGTATGTACTTCAAATCCTGCTGCCTAAAAACATACAAATACAAATCCTATCCTATCAAAAGTAAATTAAATTAAAGTTTAGCTACTCTTAGCCTCAAAAACTAGTAATACTAATGTATTCATTCAAACCAGGGCTTTTTGATAGAGAGCAGAAATATAAACCTCTGTTAGGACTAGGTTCACAATTTAATACAAACAAGAATGCAAACTATGATGGATATAATTTGGCTTGTGTCCATACGTATTCATTGGCCAGTACAGAGGTTGATGGTATTATTAAAAACTACTGGGGACTACTAACTGTGGATGCCGAGTTAAGTAAATTTATACCAGAGGTACCTAAGTTCATTAGGAAAAGAGATATGAATTTAAAAGAAATGTTCAAGAAAATAGTATTTAATAAACAGCAGATGAATAAGAGGAGATTGGGCACATATAGGCGTGGGTTCTGCAGTCAATGTAATTACATGGCAGAAAAAAGAAAGGGGGTCTCTAAAAGCTAGAAATATACATTAAAAAGTGCAAGGACATCACAAATGTAATTTCAAATGGGTGGTATATTTAGCTTCATGTGAGGAATGCCAAATTTTTTATACTGGTAAAACTGAGAGGACTCTCAGAAAAAGAGCTTATGAACATATATATGACATTACACATGAAAGGGAAACTAATGCTCTGTATAGACATCATTGGTATTGCAAGGACCCCAAAATTACATTATTTGTCCTGGAACAAGTAGTACAGGATCCCAGGGGTAGAAGTTGTGAAGCTAAACTTGAATGCAGGGAATTGTTCTGGCAAATAAATTAGATGCAGAAAAAAGCTCTGGTTTGAATGAATACATTATTATTATTATTATTATTAGTGTTTTGAGGTTAAGAGCAGCTAAACTTTAATTTTGATAGTATATGATCTATATATGTGTGTTTTTAGGCAGGAAGATTTGAAGTACATACAGAAAAGGAATATAAATTTAAAACTATTGTATATTTCTTATGTTTGTTACTTCTTGATTTTTAAATGGACTATATAGGGTTAATTAGGTTTTAAAACATTGTGAGAGTTTTTCATTGTTATTGATTGGTTGCTATATTCTATATTAACCAGTCCATGTGATTTTTAAAAATGTTCTGATGAAGCCTGGGGGTGTTCCAGGTAAAAGCATTAAACTACTGTTTAAAACAGTGTATGGTATTGTTGAATAATGTTAATAAATAAACTGCTTTTAAGTGGTGGAGTTATTCGGAGAAGGATATATACTACACATTGTGGTATCACCCTTTAGTATATTTTTGCTTTTATACTCGGCTGTCCAGGTCGTGGAGCCACAACATTTTTGAAACTCAGCATGTATTTGTATTATATTTTAGTTGTATTCATACGAAATGAAAACCAAAAACAATACCATTTTCTAAAGAAAATTTATATTTTCTGTAATTATTTGCTTTAGCAAAATACATTCATTTGGCATGCATTCAGAGGAATACTCAAATTTTAGATCTGTTGTCTAGTTTACATAAAATCTGTTGGGCTGCACACAACAAAATAAAAGTGGAATTATCAAGAGTTCTTGCCTAAAAAATTTCCTACAATATATTGAAGTAGTAAGGAAAAAATTTCATTTGAATTTATGATGCAGTTATAGCAAGAATTGTGTTTGTAAACTGACCCAACCAAGTGTACATTTTTATAAAATAATCAACTGAAAACAAATGGTGTAGCTTTCAGTTCTCCCCAGAATAAAATAAAATAAATAAAAGCTACTAAAAACATAAATAGATAACATCAATTGTGTGAGTTCAGACCTAAAAGTAGTATTTTCATATTTGTGAATATTGAGGCATAAAAATGACTTTAAACAATTAATTTGTTTCTGTAAAATTCATGATGCCTGCTCCTTTGTCACCTCTGAGGATAGGATCCAAAGTCCAATGTGGTTTTATAGATATTTATGTCAATAATAATCTCTGAACTTTTCATGAATAAATGTTGAACCCTTTTGGAAATATAGGCTTTAAAATCAAAGAACTAAAATATTCTGAAACAACAAGTATTTTGAATGCAGACCTTCTGAAAATGCTCAGCAGTTGAAGGTTAAAACTGTCATCAGTAGCTACCATTGCATCTGTCACTATGATGGCATTTTAGTGCATATTTTCTGCCTTGAGTTTTCCATGATTCAAATTGAGTTGTTCAGACATCAAAGCATATTCTTCACTTTTTGTAAAGTAAGAT